>NC_063165.1:65554893-65579607 GCF_023159225.1 Perognathus longimembris pacificus
AATCTTTGGCCCAGAAATAATAGCTTACCAAAATACACATACACAGTTGTTGGACTCTTGAGCAGATACACAGCCGTCTGTATTGAAAACAGTGCTGTTGGCCAAGAGTCCCGGAGACAGGCCAACCTCCTATCCAGATGCCGCTGCTAGGGAGGAGCCATTTGGCGTTCAGTCCCTGGCTGCCAACCTTCTCTTCTACTCTCTGGGTGATTTTTTTTTTTTTTTCTCTTATGGGGACTGCACAAGTAATATGTTCTGTATTCAATATGATGCAATGGCACAGAATACAAAACCATAGGTACCCTTATGTCATTTTAAATGCTTTTATCTTTTTTTTTTTTAATGTCTAAGACTACAGATTCATGCAATTGTTTTGGAAACTGTTTTGGGAAAAAAAGTGGTATCTTTTGATTTCTACAAGAACACAACTCGCCTCAACCCAGTAATGCTTTGGAGGTTTATAATAAATAGGCAATTGGAAACATATGTTCCAAAAAGAAAAGAAGAAAAGGGGAAGAATAGATAAGAGAAGACTAAGAAATGAAATATACTGATCTTTCAGGAAGAGCAAAAAGTATTGTGCACGTCTTTTCATCTCAAGCAAAAGATCATGCTGTACCTATCAATAGCTCCACTCTTTCTTCTCAATCTTGCCTGCCAAGAGAGGCTTCTTTCCTGCCTGCTGGTCCCTTTTCACATCAACTATGCTGAGTAGCTAGCCAGAGCCTGCTGAAAGAGCTGGCTGCATTTCTATAACTACTTAGCAAGAGCAAAGTTTTGGAATTTATCTGATCAAAGGGAGAATTATCAGAGTATGGCATCATTTTTGATGGGTTTGATGAATACAGAAAGATGCTATAGTTGGAATCACTTTATTTGCACAACAAAGAGTAATCTTCAATTTAAATTTCTGTAATGTCAAACAAAACATGGAATTGTTATTGCATGCAAGAGAAAAGAAGAAGCAAAGAGGTCAGGTTCATGTTGGCTTTCCTTGTTTCTCCTAGCTAATTTTCTATAATTGTAACATTTGAACTGGAGGAAAGTGTTCTTTGTGTGTACACCATAACACTTCTCCAATTTCACATGAAAATATCATGAACTCTTGAGGCTGAATTGTTAGAGATTTAATCACGAAGTAAGTGATCTTCATGCAACAAGTAAGGTTTCCCCTGAATACCTGCAGTGAGGCATCCATATTAAACTGCAGGTAACATTAATTGCTCTCAGATATCTAAGAGTCATTGACCATAATAAGTCATTCTCAGAAACACATGAACAAATGAATCGAATGCTCATCACAACACTCAGGAAAGATAAACCTTTTTTACGTGAAGAATAATGCATCAGGCAGCCTACTTATGTAACTCTGTATAGCATAAAGATTTCTTGATGAGCCAAACAACTCTATCCAGGTATAAATTATATAAGGAATACATAAAAGAGACAGCTCATCATATTCCTATGACAGCATGTGACCCATTGCATTGTTTGAAGCATAAAACACCTCATTCCTTTCTAGATAAAACACTTATTTGGTCATTCGTTTATTAACTATATTTTTGAATTGTACATTAACATTGATAAAATCTACTTTCCCATTGTATAAATGTGATAAAAATTGTGACTCATTACAGTGAAGTGAGGCTACCATAATTACAATTCTTCAGTAGTGTAGACAGTGCTTTGTAGTTTAGAAAAGTACCATAGAAAAGTAACATGTGGACAATGGTAATATTAATGATTTTATGTCTCCTCAGGAATTTTCAAACTCGCCAATCTGAATTAAGTCTGTTGGACTTATTCTGTATGGTCTTTTGGGGAAGGGGATGGGGAGTAATTTCATTTAAGCTTATATTTTAGAAAAAAATCTACTTCTACATTTCTTACATCATTCTTCATTTTCTGTTTTCATTTATTTACTTTTTGTGTGAGTCCTGAGGTTTGAATTCAGAGCCTGGGAATGTTCCTTAGCCTTTTCACTCAAGGCTGACACTCTACCACTTTGAGCCACAACTCCACTTTAGGCTTTTTGCTAGTTAATTGGAGATAAAACTCTTATAGACTTCCCTGCCTAGGCTGGCGTTGTACCGTCATCAGATCTCTGTCTCCTAAATAGCTAGGATTAAAAGCATGAGTCACTGGTGTCTAACTTCATATTAAAAGAGAATATGACTTACTTTTCTTAGAGAAAGTTCTAAGAACATCTGCTACATGAACTGACAAAAGAGACAAAATGAATGCGAGATAAAATGTTTCCTCTGAAGTAAGAGGACCAGCTCTAATATGACACCCCTTTTTCTAGGCCCTTCCTTTATCTGTCTTTGAGTACCAGTTTTCCCTTAGTCTCTGTGGCTCATGTCTGTTCCTGCAAACATCTAGAGACATCTGTGAATCCCAGCAATAGACACAATAAGTACCTGGTCTTTCCTAATGAAACTGCAACTGCCAAGATTGCAAATAATCTCCTTTTTTTCATAAAAATGCACTATCTGGAAGCCTTACAATACATTTGGTATTTTTGTGATACTTCATAAACCATCAGCAATTATTTGTGCATACAATTTTATGCTTTTGTTTGATTACTTATGATAACATTTCTAAATGTATTCCCTAAGCACTAATTTTGGACATGTTAACAACAATTTTTGCTCAATTTAGGGGCACTTAGAATGAGCTTTATATGCATTTTTCCCCATCCCGTGCTCATAGTCTTTTTTGATTAGTATTGCTGCCATTTTATAGGTAAGGGAAGCAAACACTAGAAGTAAAGTAATGTGATTAAGGAAAGTTGAGATAGTAGGTCCCAGTGTCAAATTTAAGATGTCTAACTTATAGCCCAGTTAGTTTTTTTTTTTTTCAAGATTCCACTAGTACCAGAAAAGAATTTAATTTCCAGGGATGTCCTTCAATCAGGTATATTCAAGCCAGTGGTTGAATAATCCCAACACCTGTGGTTCAGAAATAACTGCTGATTAGACCAAAGAGCCTGATGCTAATGAGGGGGAACAGCATACAACTTGCTCTACTGAGAGTATCTACTCTCAAATACTCATTCTGGCACACCCTATTGTTGGAGCACTGGACAAGAGATTTAATTTTATCAAATTAATTAATTGCCAAAGGAAAATAAAACTATCTTCAGTAAATTGTATCTACCAAGACAGACAAATGAATAACATATTTTTAAGTTTTCAGCAAAGAGTTGAAGTAGAACTTCGTATTAACATTTAGCTAATGAGAAATGTTAATTAACTAGAGGGCCTCAATTCTTTAAACAGTTCCATTATCAGTTTTTTACTTTTCCCCAAGACTTTTCTGACTTACAGCTGGTATCTTCTCCAAAATCACAGGTTGAAACTTAGGTGTCAACAAGACAGTTGTAAAATATGGGACCTTGAGGCAGGGACTGAATCACAAGAGCAGAGGCTCTGTGAATAGAACTAGCAACCTTATAAATGAGGCCTGAGGGAGCTTTTCAACATCTGTAACTTTTTGGCTCTTTTTCCTTCAGCCAAGTGAAGCTATGTTCCTCCTCTCTTCAAGAGGCAGGGACAGGGTAGCATCTTGAAACAGAGACCAGGATTTCCCAGACTCAGAACTCTTCAGCCTCCAGAACTGTGAGAAATGAGTTCCTATTATTGATTTATAATTTCTAGACTCATCTATCAAGTTAGAATAGCATAAATGGACTACTGTAAGACAATGTCCTTTAAAGATTTTTCAGGAGTATACCTTAAGAAGGTAATATTTGATAATGTTATTAACTAACACTTTTCACAGGAATCTCCTGGATGAATCCTTTCATTGCTTTAGTTAACTTTTCATACTTTTTAAGCTGACATTATATATATACATATATGTGTACATATATGTATATATACACATATGTATATAGATATATGTATATATATGTCAGTCACACACACTGTGTGTGTGTTGTGTGTGTGGTGTGAGAGAGAGAGAGAGAGAGAGATGAGAGAGAGAGAGAGTTCTCTAAACTGACTTGGTAGTATCTTCATAATGCCCCTAGATCAAAGAAAGTATGTAGTAGTTACATTTACTAAGTACGAAGATCCTAAGGAATTGATAAGTACTATGTTTCAACAACTTAGTACCCTTTGAAAAAATAATATATGGTTATGTAGTATATAAGATACAAGTTGAAAGAAACATATTTAAATTTCATCCCTAAATAATGAAAATTACTTAACTAAGGAGTCATTATGGAATCACTTTAAACCTTCTCTCTCCTTGGCATCAGATTAGATTCTGCCTTCCTCATATTCTGATTTTTGATTTTAAGTATGGTATTTTTCATTTTATCAAATCAACCAGGGAAAACTAGTTATAAACCCACAGATTTGTAAAGATATGAAAATTACTGGAAATAATACATTATGATATAATATTAAAACTATGAATCACCTACAGTTTAATAATTCACACAGTATCTGTCATTTACTAAAAATTATTAAATATCCCACAGCACCACAGAGATTTCCCAGAGTGTCCTTGGGGCATCTGTACACACAGTTTAGAAAGTTAGATAGAAAGTAGGATAGAATAGGATTAAAATACTATACATAACAGTTTATCTTTTAGTACAAAATATTTAAGTATTTCAAATGTGTTGCTAAAGTGAGAGAGAAATAAGGAGACAGCGAATCTGTTATTTGAAAATTCAAGCTACTGTATCCTTTTCTTTCTTCTAAGATGGAAAATAGGCACTGGTGGCCCATGCTTGTGGTCTTAGCTACTCAAGAAGTTGAATGCTGAGGATTGATATTCGAAGATAGCTTAGGAAGGAAAGCCTAAGAACCTCTTATCTCCAATTGATTAATCAGCAAAAGTTGGGAAGTGGAGCTATGACTCAAGTGGTAGAGTGCCAGCCTGGAGCTAAAAAGCTAAAGGACAATGTTCAGACCCGAGTTCAATTTCCAGTACCAACACACACACACACACACACACACACACACACACACACACACACACACACACGTTAGCCTAATATATAATGGAAAACATCCATAGTTTTCTTTTCCTTTGAGGGGGAGGAAAGAAGATAAAATGATACATAAGTCAAAAAGGAGGTCTGTTGATATGCAAGGTGGCAAAGAACCTAATTTAGAATAGATATTTTAAAAAGTTGATTTTTTGCGTGCATTGTTTTGAGCAGTGAAGTGAAGGAGAGAGTGGAGATTTGCAACATGGTGGGAATCTGGACTTTCAAATCAGCACAATGGCTGGAGGCAATTTTTAAGATTAGTGTTACTGATTCTTCATTATTATTGGGCTATGAACACAAAACCAGCTTTACAAACCTTCAGTAAACCCTGCTCTATACACACAAAAAATAGCACAATGAAATTAAAAACTATAGAAAGGAACGAGCAAGCTAGACACAGTGGCTCATGCTTGTGATCCTAGCTACTTAGGAGGCTGAGATCTGAGGGTCAAGGTTTGAAGCCAGCCAGGGCAAGAAAGTCTGTGAGACTCTTATCCCCAGTTAATTACCCAAAACCCCAAAGTGAAGCTGTGGCTCAGTGGTAGAGCACTAGCATTGAGCACAAAAGCTCAGGAACAGAGTCCCAACCCTGAAGGCAAGCCCCAAGACTGGCACAAAAACAACAGAAAAACAGCAACAATAACAAAAAAACCAAAATAAATTTGTAACTTACTTTATACCATATATAAAATTAACTAAAATTAATTGGCAGCATAAATTTAAGAACATTATGAAACTCTTATGAGAAAGAGTAGAGATCAATTTTCATGATCAAGGGATGAACAAGGAATTATTAGATATGACAAAAAAATCCACATGAGTAACCAAAGAAAAAAAATCAATTAAATTGGATTTCATTTAACTTAAATACTTTTGTAACTCCAAGGACATTGTCCAGAAAGTAAAAAATAACCATAAAATGAAGAATAAATTTGCCAAATACTTAATAGTTTAATATCCAAAATGCATAAGAAATTCAACTGAAAAACAAGAAGATAAATAACACAATGAAAAACTGGACAAAGGACATAAGTACTCATTTTTCCAAAGCAGATACAGTATACAATCAGTAAGCCCAATATGATTAGGTATTAGGGAAGTACAAATCAAAATGACACTTCATAAGTTTAGGGAAGATAAATTGGCTCAGCTGCTGTTGCAATGTGGAATTACTAGATTGCCCATCAGTTTATCCTTTTTCCTATGTATACATCTAAGAACATTGAAAAGTAGGACTTTGACACTTGCATGTGAAAGTTCAGAGCAGCAGTATTCATAAAGAGCCAAAAGATTTACAACTCAAGTACCTTATCAACAGATGAATGGATAAGCAAAATGTGGATGGATGAGAAATTTAAGAAATATTCCTCACTAGAAGGTTCTAAACCATTTGGAGCCCTGTTGTCAAAATAAAAGATGGGGCTGGGGATATGGCCTAGTGGCAAGAGTGCTTGCCTTGTATACTTGAAGCCCTGGGTTCGATTCCCCAGCACCACATATACAGAAAATGGCCAGAAGTGGCGCTGTGACTCAAGTGGCAGAGTGCTAGCCTTGAGCAAAAAGAAGCCAGGGACAGTGCTCAGGCCCTGAGTCCAAGGCCCAGGACTGGCAAAATAAATAAATAAATAAAAGATGAAACTAGCCTCATTTATTATTATAATATTACATTAACCTGGTAAGAATTGTCCTAAGAGGAAAAAGCAAATGGTATGCTTTCAACATAGAGAAAAAGAGAGAGAAAAACCCGCTGGTTTCTATTATACATTTTAGGCTTCAAAAATAAGCTTATTACCTGGTGCCAGTGGCTCATGCCTATAATCCTAGCTACTCAGGAGGCTGAGGTCTGGGGACTGTGGTTCGAAGCCAGCCAAGGCAGGAATGTCCTTATGACTCTTATCTCAAATTAATCACAGAAAAATCTGGAAGTAGCACTGTGGCTCAAGTGGTAGAGTGCTAGCCTTGAGCTAACAGAGCTCAGGGACAAAGCCCAGGCCCAGAGTTCAAGCCCCAGTACCAGGAAAAAAAAGACAAAAGCTTATTATCATTTGTACTCTCAGGAATAATCCCCCTACAAATAGAGACAATGTTTGTACCATGTATCTCAGAATAAATTTGGAGTTTTCCTGGTAAAGAAGGATGTTTATTCAGTGTTGCTGCTTACTTGTTCATATAGCCAAGAGCCAATATTGAGGGCTTACCATATGCTGAGAAGTGCCCTATGTTTTATTTTGCTTATTTTTTAATGTATTGAGTTATTTAGTGATTATTTTGAGCTAGATGCTGGTTAATTATTAAAATTAAACTAAGTAGCTCTTTTATAGCTCTAGACATTTACTTCCTAGCTACTTTGATTTTGTTTTATTTGTGTACTTTTCCCATATTATTCTGGTCTTATGCTTATTTGCATTAATTTTGGTCACTTTCTTATTTCAGGACCTTTCACTGTTTACAGATTATTTTTCAACTCTGCTTACATCCTGTAAATTAGTTATTAGCTATGTATATGTTTATAAAATGAAAAAAAGGTAAAGATAAAACATTGTAGAATATTATCAATTATATATACATACATATATATGCATACTATACGAATGCATATGCTTTTGCTAGGATTGAAAATATTGTTAATTTTTTAAATTGGGTTTGTTATTACATATATTTCACAGTATATATTTTAACTCTCACAATGATGAAAATTATCATTCTACTCTACATAGCTTGTAAAATCTATGAACTTTAATAATAAAATCATTTTCTCCATTTTGAATAATATGTACATTACGTTCCTTTAGTAACATCTGTTCCCTCCTTCACTCATTCCATCCTTCCCATTCCCACCCCATGAGTTGCTTAGTTCCCTTTCATCAGTGTCCAAAGTAGCAATGGTCTCCTCTGCTATATTATTATTGACTGTTAATTTTTTTTGTTGATGTTGCTGTTGCTAAGTTCACTTGTCAACCATTTTTCTTCATTAAATTTCAATTACTTTAATTGTTACTGAGTGTGAAACTTTAAAAAAAAAACAAGGAAATAGCTCTATTTCAATTTTCCATTTTGTTGGTGTATTTATTGTTTTCTTACATGTTTTCTTATAGTATTTGGTTTCTCTCCATTCTATCCTTTGGTAACTGAGTACCTTGATTAAAATTTATACATCTCTGCTGTGTTAGCTTTTGGTTACCAGGAGAAAAGATTTGAGAAAGTCAACTTAATAAGAGGAAACATGTATTTTGGCTTATGATTTCTGAGGATTCAGTCCATGGTCATTTGGCTCCATTACTTTTGGCAGTACACCATGGTGGGAACGTCAGTACAGCAAACCTGTTTATGGTGGCCAGGAAGCTAGGAGAAAGAGAGAGAAAAGGAACAGTCCCCTTTGAGGATCTAAATTTCTTCCAGTAGGCCCGCCTCCTAATACCACCCAGGTTGGTGACCGAGCCTTTACACATTGCCTTTAGTGGGAGAACATTTAAGATCTAAGTCCTACTGGAACAAAGTCTTTCAAGCAAATGACCTTCATAAAGAGGCTGGAGTAGTGAGAATAACATCTGTAAAGTGGATTTCAAGGTAAAATTAGTTAGAAGAGACACAGAAAGTCACTTCATATTAATAAATGGAAGTCTCTTTTGGGAAGACATTGCAATTCTTAATGTCTATGCATCTAATGCTGGTGCTCCCAACTTTATCAAACAAATGAACAAGTAGATCAAGAAAATTGTGGTATATGTACACAATGGAATTTTACTCATCCATTAGGAAGAATGATATTACATCACTTGCAAAAAAAAAAAGGATGTGTCTGAAAAAGTGATAAATGAAGGAATGCAGGGCCAAAGATACAAAGCATGAACATTTTCTTTAATATGCGGAAGCTAGAACTAGCTTATTTATTTTATTAAAACATTTATTGTAAAGGTGATGTACAGAGGGGTTTACAGTTACATAAGTCAGGCAATAATTACATTTCTTTTTGGATAATTTTACCCCTTCCTCATTCTCCCAGTTTTTCTCCCGACCTCCCCTTCCCCCAAGTTGTATATGGAATAGAAGCTCACTATCGTTATTATTTGCAAAGGAGATGGCTAGTGTCAGCTTTTTTTTTGTCTTTTCTTTTCTTTTCATTGCACTTGGTAGGCAAGTGCTTTGTCACTGAGCTACATCCCAGCCCACAGTGTCAGCTTTGAACTTGAATTACAATTAATACTCATTAAATCAGATGGAATGGATTAAAGGAATTTACATTTAATTCTGAAAACTTCTGTCCTTATTGGACTTTAAGAAAGTTTTGCAAATCATTAAGAGCCCATGCTCATCCTCTTCAATATAGAATTGGCATTCCTAGCCAAAGCAATAAGGCAAGAGGTAAACATAAAGGGGATCTAAATAGGGAAAGAAGAAAACTCTCCCTTTTTGCAGATGACATGATCCTGTATTTAAAAAACTCATAGACTCCTCTCCCAAGTTACTTGAGCTGATCCAAAACTTTGGCAAAGTAGCAGGGTATAAAATTAACCCACAAAAATCAGTAGCTTTTATGTATGCCAACAATGAGAAGAGTGAGGCTGAAATCAGAAAAGCAAATCCTCCCCAAAATTATAATACCTAGGAATTAAGCTAACCGAAAACATGAAAGACCTCTAAGAGGAGAATGTTGAATACCTGAAAAATTAAAAGTTACTTTTTAAAAAGCCTGAACAATTAAAGCAGATTTAAGGAAAAACTTCCCATGCTCTTGGATTGGGAGAACTAACATTGTGAAAATGGCAATACTGCCAAAAGCTTTCTACAAATTCAATGCAATACCCATCAATATTCCAACAATATTCTTTAATAAAATAGAAGGAGGAATCCAACAATTCAATATGGAATAATAGAAGACCCTGAATAGCAAAACAATCCTTAGCAGAAAAAATAGTGCTGGAGGAATATCAATACCAAACTTCAAATCTGTTATAAAGCTGTAGTTATAAAAACAGCTTGAAACTGGCACATGAACAGGCCTGAGGACCAATCGAATCGAATTGAGGACCCAGAAATGATCCCACAGACCCATGGCCACCTAGTGTTTGATAACAGAGCCAAAATCATCAGATGGAATTAAAACAGCCTCCTCAACAAATGGTGCTGGCTGAATTGGCTATACATGTGTAGAAAACTGAAGTTAGATCCTTATATACCACTCTGCACCAGAATCAACTCCAAGTGAATCAAAGACCTCAAGGCAAGAGCAGATACTCTACAAATATTACAGGACGGGATAGGGGATACACTAGGACTCCTTGGCACAGGTTGAAACTTCCTAAATAAAAGATCCAGAAACACAACAAATCAAATAAAGGCTGGATAAATGGGATTCCATTAAACTTCAGAGCTTCTTCATGGCAAAGGACATAGCAGACAAGATAAGTAGAAATAGATCTTGACTAGCTATGCAACAGACAAGGGCCTCATATCAAAAATATATCTAGAGCTCAAAAAATTAACCCCTGCAATAACAAATCATTAAGGAAACAACCACCCCATTAATAAGTGAGCTAGAGAATTAAAAAGAGGCTTGCTTCTCTAGAGAGGAAATAAGAATAGCCAATAGACACATGAAGAAATGTTCAACATCTCTGGCCATAAAAGAAATGTAAATCAACACTACATTGAAATTCCACCTCACCCCAGTTATAAAAGCCATTATCAGGAAAATAAATAATGATACTAGTGGGGTTGTGGCCAAAAGACAATGCTTCTACACTGTTGGTGGGAATGTAAACTCTGAAAAGCAGTATGGAGGTTCCTCAAAACACTGAATATAGAGCTTCCCTATAATCCGACAATCCCATTCCTGGGCATTTACTCAAATGATCACAACCAAAACCACACTAAAGCCACCAGCACAACTATGTTCACTGCAGCACTATTTTCCATAGCTAAAATATGGAACCAACCCAGATGCCCCTCAGTAGCTGACTGGATCAAGAAAATGTGGTATATATACACAATGGAATCCTATGCTTCCATCATAAACAATGACATCGCCCATTTGTAAGGAAATGGAAAGACTGGAGAAAAAAAATCATTAAGTGAAGTAAGCCAGATCCATAGGTTCCATGGTTTCTCTCATTCGTAATATTTAGTGTATGTCTAGGATAGTCCTAGCAGAGGATCACAATAGTTCAATAGCTATGTAGGAAAAGCCATATAAAATGATGCTAATTGAAATGAACTCCAAGATATGGAAATAAGAGTGTTTTTTTAAATGTACTGTGTGAAGCTATTTCTTTTTAATTTCATTTTATTTTCTGTTGTCACTATTTTTTTTTTATTTTGGCACCCTGTGTCTTGTATATATGTTTATCTGATTTGGGGAAGGGAGTGGGAATCACAAAATGGTGAGACAAAGGACAAAGAGTGAACCAATGCAACAGTGATTCTCACAACAAGATACTTTGTTGGAAATGAACTTTATAATTTGTGGGGGATTGGAGTCTGGGCAGGGAGGGAAAGTGGAAAAAATGAGGGAGGGGGTAATATTTTTGGACAAGAAAAGTGCTAATTACCTTATATAACTATAACCTCTCTGTACATTACCTCTAAAATAAAATTTAAATTAAAAAAAGCATTTGTTCACAGTGTTTTGCAGTTTATTATAATCAATTTCATTTATCTAATGTCTCTGCTTAACCTTGAGTTTAAGTTACTTGCTTTTACTCTTTTTTTTTTTTTTTTTTTGCCTGTCCTGGGCTTTGGACTCAGGGCCTGAGCACTGTCCCTGGCTTCTTTTTGCTCAAGGCTAGCACTCTGCCACTTGAGCCACAGCACCACTTCTGGCCGTTTTCTATATATGTGGTGCTGGGGAATCGAACCCAGGGCTTCATGTATACGAAGCAAGCACTCTTGCCACTAGGCCATATTCCCAGCCCCGCGTTTACTCCTTTTGAATGAGTTTGTATTAAAAAAAAACACAACTAATACAATATGTTGGTGGAAAGTACTGATAATAAAGTATGACCTATAATCACAAGCTGTTTGGTCATAATTTTGGATATTCATAGACTAATGACCTTTAGTGCTTGGATATGTGATTCTGTTGAATGTCATTCAGACATTCATTCAGGTAGTTCAATTAGGTAGAACAACTTGTCTTTATTTAAAAGTTACACATATCCCATATGTATATATTTTTTCTGGGGATGGAAAGTAATTTTAATGTTCTGTGTTACATAGTATTTTTATTTATAAATCTTTTACACTAAGAATTCATTCATGAATTTTGAAAATGTGATAGTACCCACCTACCATGAATGGAAGACAATGGTAGGTTGGAGAATGGTTCTCATTTGAATCAATTCTTTTTTCCCACAGTAGCTTGGTGGAGTGGAGTTCTCACTCTTTCCTGCAATCCTCCCCCTTCCTACCCCAGTTTCTTCCTTTTCTTTCTTTTTCTCTTTTTTTTTCCAGTGGTTTCCTTCCTTCCTTCCCTTCCTTCCTTCCTTCCTTCCTTCCTTCCTTCGTTCCTTCTTCCTCCTTCCTGCCTTCCTTCCTTCCTTCCTTCCTTCCTTCTCTCTCTCTCTTCCTTCCTTCCTTCCTTCCTTCCTTCCTTCCTTCCTTCCTTCCTTCCTTCTTCTTTCTTTCTTTCTTTCTTCCTTTCTTTCTTTTCTTTCTTTCTTTCTTTCTTTCTTTCTTTCTTTCTTTTCTTTCTTTCTTTCTTTCTTTATCTTTCTTTCTTTCTTTCTTTCTTCCTTTCTTTCTTTCTTCAGAGGCAAAAATGACCACAAGGACTTTTCTGTAGAATTAGGTGCAGGGAGCTGGCATGCACTTGTTGTCCTTTCTTGGAATTGGGTGACTGACTGTGACTAATGGGAGCAAGTAGGATCTCAGCAGCAGATGACACACATTTGGAATCACTGACTCTTCTACTCACAGACAAAGACATAGCAACCCAATGTGAGACCCTAAGCACAACTAGGAGTTGAGGAAGTACATTTGCAAATTACTAGCTCATTTTGAGCTGCATAGTGGCCTTTCCTGTGAGATAAGAACATAATACTCCTCTTGCTTTTATTAAGAAGGATGGAAACTCAGAGATGGTAAGAAGAACCAGTATATGTGCTTAAACCTGAATTATGTCTGACATTAATTTAGATTTGTTAGAAATATGAAGTACCCACAGTGTCTATATGCTATAGCCACTTTAAATGCTGGTGACATTGAACATATTACTTCAACTTTCTGTGTTTTAGTTTTCTCTTGTTAAATATGATAATTATACTGACTTTACAGGTTTATTCAAGATTAAGTGAGTAATTTATAGAGACTAGAGAATAATTCTTGAGTATGTATTTAATTACCACTGGCTGTGAAGTGTGATAATTATTTTTTCCTGATTAGTAAGTAGAAGCATTTGACTTCAAGTTGGAGGTATAGCTCAGTGGAAAGAGCCTGCTTAACAAGTAAGCTCTGAGTTCAAGCTCTGGTACCACCAAAACAAAGAAATAATAGTAATAAATAAAACAAGATTTTCTGAGTCTAAATCCAGTTCTTTTTTAACTGTAACACAACTCTGCCGAGATCCTCATCATTTCCTCAGTTATACATCATCACATAATGAAATTATCGTATATGAATAGCACTGATTTAATGTTAAAGTGTTAAAGAGATACTTAAGTTTCATAGATACCATTTAACACCAAAGTATATAGTGTATGTATTCCTCTTAAGGATTCAGATTCAGATTCAGAAAAATTCATTCCTATAAGTGTGTAGTTATATGAGTTTTGATCATATGCATTGAGGACCACAATCAGGATAGAGAACCATATCCTGTTACTTGGGAGGAAGAGGCAGGACAAATCACAAGTTCAAGACTTGCACAGGCAAAAATAGTGATGAAACCTTGTTTCAAAAACAAAATAAGTCTGCGTGCCAGTGGCTTACACATGTAATCTTAGCTACTCAGGAAGCTGAGATCTGAGAATTATGGATTGACTCCAGCCCAGGCAGGAAAGTCTATGAGACTTTTATCTCCAATAAACTATAGTGATCTCTTACCTGTTGCAAGAGTTACATTCCAGAGACCCCCATGAAAGGTGAAAATCCCCGAAGTATCAGGGTTATATTTATTTATATACATTTTTAAAGCTTTGTAAACCCTTTCCACACTCCTATAAACCTCTCTTATTAACCTTTCCCAGCACAGAGAGGCTCAAGGATAGAGCCCAGGCCCTGAGAGTTCAAGCCCCCAAAACAAAACAAAACCAGACAGGAGCTGATGGCTCATACCTGTAATCCTAGTTGTTCAAGAGGCTGAGACCTGCGATTGTAGTTCATAGGTGCTAGGGTAGGAAAAATCAGTGAGACCGTTCTCTCCAATTAACCACAAAAAGCCAGAAGTGGAGCTGTGGCTCAAGTGGCAGAGGGCCACTTTCAATAAAAAGAGCTCAGTGACAGGCCCCAGGCCCCAAGTTCAAGCACCAGTACTGGCACACACACACACACACACACACACACACACACACACAATAGGAGGACAGTTACAGAAAGAGAGAGAAAGGAGAAGTATCTTTTGTGTAATGAGGATATATAAAAAAACATGCCTACTAATGGTGTCAAAAAACACTCCGGATGCACATTAAAAGTCAAGTCAGAGTTATATTTTAAATGACTCAAAGTATAGTTATAAGCATAACAACGGTTGATTCTGGAATTAGTAGAACTCAGATTCCACATGTCCTAATCTGGCTTTGGTTTCCCCTAGATGATATGGTTTTCTAGAGGTTTCTTTACCAGTAAAGGCAAACATCGTAGAGTCTTGTTGATTTGCTTTCCTGGCTTGTACACTCTGTTTGACCCTCTGTAACTTTACATGATTGAGCCAAACTAGTCTTCTGTCAGGGATGGAGAGCAGCTCTGACCAAGACTATGTGGAGTCTGTATTTCACAACTTTATCAGTGACTAGGTCACACAAGACTCAGTTCAGCCATACTTATGTAACAGGTAATGTCTTTCTCTGAATTAAGAGTTTCCTCAAATCTCTATCATTTAGGTCTTGCTATCAATACTGCCACTTGGTCTAAAGAAATAAATGATTTAGTGATGAGCATGTTCTTTGAGATCAGTAAGTCCCAAGTCATTGAGTTTGGACCCAGTCAGCTAACAGGTCCCTGCCAGAAGAAACAACAGAACCCACACTTGGCTGTACCCTGGGTCCTGGCTTTCAGCCACTGTGATCTGCATGTTCAGATAGTTGGAGCAATTAGATAGGTCTGTTAAGTCTTATGTCTTCATTATTGATTTATAGTATGAACTCAGCATGATTATTGAACCAGACCAGCCAGTGAAACAATTGAGTCACTGATCCTTTCATAGGCATGTATTTCCAATTTAGATGTGGGGAGGAAATACATGGATATATTATTTCTTGTATTTTGTCCCAGGGCTCAAACTGAGATTTGGCTAATTTATTGCTCCCACCTCCTGACCTTTCTTTAATCCCATCCCTTCTCTAACAGTATTTCCTGTTTGGGCCCTACAGAACTTGCTATGATGGACATGTTCTGATACCATAGTACTAGTCACATGTATCTGGAAAGTGTTTGGAACATGACTGGTATGAATGAGAAAAAGAAGTCTTAATTTCATTCCATTTTAATTGAAGTTTAGTGGCTACCCATTGGAAAGAGCAACCAGCCCTATGTCATACTAGACTTTTTCTAAATTTTTGGTGGTTGACTAGAGATAAGAGTCTCCGAGGCTTTCCTATCTGGGCTGGCTTCAAATTGAAATCCTCAGATGTCAGCCTCTTGAGTAGCTAGGATTACAGGCATGAACCACTGGCATTTGGTTACATTGTCTTTTCTTAAAGGAATTTAAGAGAGAGACAAAGGACACATTTTCTCTCATATGTGGACCCTACATCTAATTTATAAATATGCAAGTAAACACAATCAGTGATGTAGGTAAGCACTCACAAGTGTGTTATGGTATATGAGGGGAGAATTCAAGTGGGGAGACTTCAAGTGGGGTAATACCTTAGAAAAGTCACATAAAATAAGTAGCAGGAAACTGGTACTTGAAAGGTGCGTGAGGGAGGTCAGGGGAAAGGAGTTGGTGAATGAAGACAGGAAGAGGGGAAATGCAGTTATAATATCCAATGTGGATTTATTAAACCAGGAAAATTGAGAGGAGGGTTTGGGGTGGGAGAAAAGGAGAGGAAAGTGATGATATTGATCAAGAAGCATTGATACTGATTTGTTGAATGGTAATCCTTTGCACAACTACTTGAAGATAATTAAAATATTTAAGGGTTCCTGGAAGAGGTAATAAAGCAAGCAATGGGATATTATTTTTAAATTATTTTTTGAACTTAAGATGTACCGTTCAAATGCATATATATATATTCTTTGGCATATATAATATCAATATATTCACATTTTTCTTTAACTTTTTAAAATGTACAAAATAAGGAGTTTTATTATAACATTTTAGCTTGTGCATATAATGAACTTTCATCATATCCCCCTCCTCTTGTCTTTCTTATGAAGTAAGCTTAAGGGACCATATTCTTAACTTCCAAAGACTGACATTCATGTTCCATTAAATATTTTTATGGTTCCATATTGCTATGGTGCTGTAAGTCAGAAGAGAACTATTATGAAAAATGTTTGTTACTGCTAGCAACACATGATTAGCTACTTTCCTTTACTATAGGGCAAAAATACGAAAAAAACACATCTGCATACCTGGACAGTATAGATTTCTCAACTTGTTAAAATCTTTTTTGTTAGAGAGGGTGCAAGGAGGAACAGGAATGGACAGAAAGAGGATGAGTAAATGTAGTCCTCGTACTCAATATACACTATGTAAAAAATAAACTGTAATGTATGGGTAGAAATGGGAGAGGGGAAATGGAGGGAAATGAAAGAAGAGGTGACACTGACCAAGAAGGATTGTACACATAACTTATGGAATTGTAACTCATTTGTACAACCTCTTAATAATAACAATAAAAACAAATGATTTTATTAAAAGCTTTTTGAGAATATTTACAATACCATATAGTTTTCCATTATTTGCCATTTGTTAACTTCATGGTTTTCAGGGTCTTCTACCTCATGAACTCAGCATATTCAGAGGATAAAATGAAAGAGATTTTTAAAAATATAGATGAATGATGGGAAATAAAGTCTTTAATTTTCTTTAGTTTCAGATGGCTCTTTGGTTTCACAGGTAGGAAACCATAGATATGACTCATTCATTCGCAGTATTATCTTGCTGGCTCATGGTATGTCAGCAGAAAGTAATAAATCCAGTTCTCTTTTCCTTCACAATAGAAATCATTATTGTATTGAGGAATTTACCAGTGTTGAGGCACTGATTTACTTCAGGATACCCCAGCTCCACTTTATTTATTTTGAATAAACTTATTTTCTTGGGCAATATGAAAGCCCAACGTAACTACTTTATGCAAGGTAGGATATATCTTAAAATTCAGGTTTGCAATAAATACATAAAGATGATTTTTATGTTGATGTTGCATTGAGTCACTCATAACTGTATAAAATTGATAGCAATAGTAATGGTTAATGGTAATTTAGAATTACAAAAACATGGCTGAGTGAAAGAAAATCCCATAAAATTTGTCAACGTTTGTGTTTAATACAAATGTTCAAATTTACAAGTGTCCCCAATCTTGATTATCTGTACTTACAGGAATACTCAGTTTTATTAGCAAATGCTATTTTTGGCATCAAGATACAGGATATTTTTATTATTGAGTAACTTGAGTGGCAGTGTCTTCTCTAGTGTGCTGGGTTCTTGGCCCTGGTTTCTTCTCTGCCATTTCTTGTTTGGGAATTGTATCTTCTGCTGCTTGCTGCTGTGTTTTCCCCAGTCTTTCCAGAGTTAGAGATTTCAAGGGTAAAATACTGGATTTATGCAGAACCATTGTGGTTATATCTTCCACAGACAACTGCCTTCATTTTGGAAGAACTTCTGGGAACATCGACTTCATTTCCACCTTATCTGAATTGTTTTATACAATAACATTTTCCTGAAAATTCTGGTTCTATTCTCACAACTCAGGCATCTGATCTGGAATATCAAGAGGACTGAGAGTTCAGTTCAAGCCTATGAAAGAAAAGATGCATCTCTTCACAGAAGTCTCAGCTGTTGCCCCCAGGGAACAGGGAGATCAAGGAGAGTTGTTTGTTTATTTACTTACTTATTTATTTGTACCAGAACTGGGGCTTGAACTCAGGGCTTCTGCTATCCCTAAGCATTTTTTGTTTAAGGCTAAGGCTCTACTGCTTGAGCCATACCCCTCCTCGCAGCACTTGGGTAGTTAATGGGAAAGAAGAGTCCCATGGACTTCCCTTCCCAGGTTGGCTTGGAACCATGATTCTCAGCTCTTGAGTAGCTGAGTTTACAAGTGTGAGCCACTGGTACCCAGCTTCCAACTTCACTATTGGAAGCTTATCTTTAACTGGATTACAAGGATAGAACACATCCTGTTTTTCTAGTTTCATAATTTTAGCATTTCTAATTATTGAGACAAGTTTAGGCTATGTTTCCTTGGCTTTCCTTCATAGACATTTTAGAATACTTCTGACTCATGAATATAAATAGTTGCATGAAAATAAAGTTTATAAAACCAGAGCTGGTAACAAAAATCACCTAGCGATCAACAGCTCTGAGCGAATCTAGTGTCATTCTTTAGAATGTCAGATTAAACTAACATGTGCCAGTCAATATTGCTACACTGCGACCCTTGATGCCTCCGAAGCAAAACTATTAAGTCCAACATTCTTTCCTGTAAGCACTTATCTGTAAGGATGGCTAACATGTCCTCTGAAGCAGATATTGAAACTGATTGGACAATAGGTAGATACCAGACAGGGGCCTGGGGGCCGACCTCTAGAAATAGGGGGAGAAAATCTTAATCTGCAACACAATGCGGTTCTCTTGAAACCCTATCATTTTCACTTCCCATGTGTCTGCTGCCTGACTGTGAATGGATTTGAAAAGGAATGGTTAGTGCTGAAAATTGGATCAGAGCTAACATTCTCTCATTTTTATCAGCAGCTGCCAAAGGTCATCTGACATAATAGCTGATGAATTCAAGCCCAGTGGATTTCATTTGCAATTTTCAATTTACTGAGGCCTCCAAACCCCACGGTGATAAAAGCTTCCCCTATCGTGGCCTGTCACAAACATCAAGAAACTGCACAAACCCACAAGAAAGAAAAAAAAAAGAGAGAAAGCTATGCATCATCACAGTTATAGATAAGAAGAACAGGAAGAAATGGTATCATACAGGAAGGTGGGAACAGCCTGTGTGGTTAGTTCTCTAAATGCCAATTGAAAGAAAAGACCATGAAGAACAATCAAGTAATGTCCACAGAATAACATCATGTTTCTTTGCAGCCTTTACGTGAAAATTGCCTTCTAATCTCTTACTTGACGTGCCCCCCTCACAAAAATGTGCATGTAAATATGCAAATGAATTAATGAAGAAAGAATCCTTGCTTGTTTGGTCTTTGGAAAGCACACTGTTTATATGCTGTACCATAGTGTTGTTTTATAAAATGCACTTTCCTAGAAAGATGTTTTGACATAGAAGTGATGGTCAGCTCTAAGAAATCATTTTTTCCTTGCAGAGAAATGGTAGATGCCTTGATTGATTCTCTAAGTCAAAGAACAGACACAACAACTACTTGTAAGTGGATCTAGATAACAATGCATATCAAAGATATATTAGCAAGAGGAAGAAAGCCATTTCCCCCCTCTTGTCATGGTATTTACTGTGGACTCAGGGAAGAGCTGGGGTTGAGTCCTGTTTCCAGTAATTGTTCCAATTGAGGAAATCATATGCACAATCTTTGGAGAATATCAAGTTTAAAAGCTGAGCAGACCATCTCCATTTCATTCTCCTTGCCTCATAGCTGGCAAAAGAGAAAGTAAAGTGATGACCACTGTTGGAGGGGATCCTGCTGGGAGAATTCAATTTCAGACCTGGAAGTTTGGATCCTCTTCTACCAAATGATTTCAGGAAGTCTTGTAAAATTAGCCCGATGAGAACAAGAGCACTTGGCAATGGCCATCTACCAAACTTGCTTAATAGGACCAAAAGAAATTTCTCATGACACGTGACAAAGCTTGCAAATGGATTTATAGGACCAGGATACTAATTTCATTTGGGTGTTAGTAATAGTGAGAAAAATCACCATTTGGGAAGGAAAAGAGAATGATTTCCGGTTAAATCAATATGAATGTGAGATAATGCCTATTCCAAAAATATGTTCTATTTGTTGTAATTGAATTCTTAATTCTTTGAAATGAAATTACTTTCAAAAATTTTATGACAAACACATTAATAATCTTATATTGATCCAAAATCTTGAAATACAGAATAAGTGCCTTAGTAGTGAAGGGTAGGAATTAACCTATAAGATTGGAAATTTTATCCTAAAGCTGCAGAAAATAAGAAAGGTAGCTATATTTTTAGCATACTAACTTTTTTCTCTTACATAAAATTGCTAGAATGTTATTTGTCACTTTTCAAAGGTTGTTCTCCCTGCTTTCTTTTAGTTTCTGTAGGTTCAAAGAAAACTCAGCTTATAATTCAGTTTTCCATAGATTCTCTTCATTATTTGCATAATACTGAGACCCCAGTGGTAGTCAGAGATTATTTAATGGGGTCTTAATTTAATCAACCTTAAAAATACATACAACTTGGTGAGGGGTTTCATTATCTCTGTTCTTCTATGATACTGATATGAGGCAGGCTAGACCAATTGGTCTGTAGTTACATAGCAGAGAGGTTAATCTCTTTTATGTTCTTTTCTATTAGAAAGGCAGATCTGAATCTTCAGGGCAGAGTCCTAAATCATTCTTGTAGAGTGATTGGCTCACTGAGACTGTTCCCTCTTGTGCCCCTATGGCTAATTACATTCAGTCAGGCCAGGGCATACTCTGCAGTGGGAGTGCTATAAAAGAGCCAGAGTTCATAAATAGCTTCTTTCATTTCTCCATGCAGAATTAATTTAGTATCTACTAAGTGCTGAGATGTTGAGAGCTATAGGTAAGAGAAACTTTCCCCATTTTCAAGCAGTTCACAGCAGACAGTAGTAAAGTATATTCAATTGGTCCCCATCTCATATATCCTCAAGATTGACTATGTGTCCTGTTGCTATAAAAAACTCAAAAAGATAAAAACCTTATCTGAGCATTTGGACAGTGGAATGATGACTTGCCAACTTTGGGTGAAAGATGTGTTTCTCATTATTTTTTTTAGTCATACACACAGCACCATAACTTACGTTTTACAAGTCTACATACAATCTTTGCTTAATTCTTAAGTAATTTTGAAACTCATCTTTTTAAAATTAAATACATTTAGTTAGAAAGACATCATAGTATATTACACTGCAGAAGAATTATTGAGTTAGTCATGCATTACCCACGTCTTCTCCTGTCCACTTAGTGTTAAAAACATCACTCTTTGGAATCTACTGGTTTGGTGCATGAAGCTGATCAAGACCTGTGATATAGGTTTGCCCTTCAAAAAAGCAATGGGGCATCACAAGAGCAGGTACTGATTCTTTATCCTGCTTTACTACTTCTGCCTCCCCAGCTCCTAGAATAATGCCTAACATATATTTGCTACTAAAAATATTTGTTAAATAGAAAGCAAGGCCAAGTTTCTGAATTATCAGCCTCAATTGTTCCTAGAGTAGCACTTATTGCCATGTTTCTCTTAGTTATTGGATTGGTAAAAGATTTCCTTTTCCTTGTTCACTCCTGTTACAATCACCAATTCCTAGAACAATGTCTAGCACATAGAGGGTATCAGCAAATATCCATTGAATGAAGGAAGGCATATGCTAGTCCAAGATTATACTAATTCTAGAATTTCATTGGTCATTTTTATTACAGAAATACAATGGACTACTATCAGCTTAAAACTGGTGCATTAAGAACAAACAAAACTGAGTTATGTGCCGGTATCTTACACATGTAAGCCTAGCTAGTTAGGAAGCTGAGATCTGAGGATCATGACTCAAAGCTGGGAAGGACTTTCCTGGGAAGGAAAGTCTGTCAGGCACTTTTCTCCAAGTAATCACTAAGAAGCCAGATGTGGAGATGTTGTTCATGTAGTAGAGTACCAGCCTTGAGTGAAAAAGTCAAATAAGAGTATAAGGTCTTGAGTTCAAGCCGAGTACTGGCAAAAAACCAAAAACAAATCAAGCAGCCCCCCCCCCCAAAAAAAACCCTAAACCACCTGTTAAATGTGATTATCTTTTGTGACACCACTGAAAGAGTTAACTCCATACATGAAAGACAGAGAGGTTGACAAGAAAGTAGACAATCCTTTTACAGTGCTTAAATGTTGTGGCAATTTTCAGTTCTTGAATTAGTCACTCTGACAAGGATTCCTTACAATTTTACAAATTAAGACTGCACCAGAATTTGTTTGTAGAAAGAATAACAAATATTGAGGTCAGCAAATTATACCCGATGGTACCAGTCAGTAATCTCAAGTGTTTGTTTCCATTTAAGATTGCTCTTATGAATTTCTTTACTCATTTAAGAATCAAACCATTCAAATGGCACAAGTGATAGTCACAAGATGTGAATTCATGATTTTAAATTACACAGACATCTATAAGAACAAATAGTTACTGAAGAATAGCTGCAGGTCTCTGGTCACTATCCCAAAGGCCTATGTCAATCATTGTCCCAAACATAAGCTCTTGTAGGTTTTGAAAGCTTTGAACTGGAATATGACTATTTTAGTGGAAAATTAAAGGGTGTTACAACTGATTGAGTTTCTGTAGAATCAGGAAAATTTGTGAGAATGAAATGGATATACCACTTCTCATACATCATACATATATACATACATACATACATACATATTTAAATGACTATTTGAAAATCAGAACCTTGAATGGAGATATCACAAATAGATTGTAAGATAGGGCTTGAGAATCAAAGGACTGGGAGAATGATGTTTGTCTTCTGAGTTATCAGACTCAGCTTAAACTAAAGGCCAATTTCCTTAGTAGCATTGTTCTTCTTTTTATAACTTTGTGGATTGCATTATGTATTTTATGAGCAGTTTCATTTGAGCCACTTATCCCTTCCCTAATCTGTGATATGTGGAAAAGAGTTCAATACAAATTAAAGAGCATTCTGTGGAAAAGCAATGGTGGGTCAGAAAAGTAGGAGATTTTCAGTTGAACAGATTTTAAAATTATTCTCCTTTTATTTCAGCACTTTTATTACATATATTTAAATATACACGCATATATGTATACCAACATACATATACATACGTGTGTGTGTGTGTGTGTGTGTGTGTGTGTGTGTGTGTGTACCAATACTGGGGCTTGAACTCAGGGCCTTCCTAGCTTTTGCTTGGCATTTTTCCTCAAGCTGTTATGCATGTAGACTCTTTTTTTTTTTTTTTTTAATTGGTCATGGGGCTTGAACGCAAGGCCTGAGCTTTGGCTCAAGGCTAGCTCTCCACCACTTTGAGCCACAGCACCACTTTTGGTTTTCTGGTGGTTAATTGGAGATAGGAATCTCATGGACTTTCCTGCCAGGGCTGACTTTGAACTGTGATCTTCAGACCTCAGTCTTCTGAGTAGCTAGGATTATAGACAGGCATGAGCCACCAGGGCCTGGCTTCTCTCTAATTCTTGAGCCATAGTTCTACTTCTTCCCTTGTATTTCAGAATGTACCAGTGTGGCCAGTCAAGCTGTAAAGTATAATATGACAAATATCTGAATCTCCACTACTTAACTATTCAGTCAACATTTCTCATCTTGTAGATTGTTAAAAAAAAGTAATGAAGTATTAAACCTAATTAAATATCCCTGTATACGTCTCTCCAATCCTGTTCTCTTCTTACTCTTTTCAAAGCTAATCAGCCTTCTAAATCTTATACATTACCACAGGTATATTATACATACTGTATCATGTTCAATATTCTAAAAGTTTGTATGCTATATAATATTGTACAATGCCGAACTATACATCTCTATTGTTCAGAAGTATAATTTCACTCCAAATTTGTATTAACTATATTTTTCTTATATAAACCTATCCTATTTATTTACCTATTGCATTACTGTTTAAAGTGTGTTTTCAATTCTTTGGTAATATAAAAAATGTTGCAAGGAGCATGTTTGGCCTCTTTTCTCAGTTCAAGGACATTTTTCTTCCTTCTTGCTTTTACGTAGTTCCTTACTGAATCTAGCATTCCCTGTCCCTTGCCCCCTTCTAGCCCAACCATTAAAGTGGTTTCCAGCAAGCACTGCAGTTGCTCTGGTGGAGAGCTTTCTGATTAGCTTCCTGCAAATCCTACATGCTTTCAAGAGAATTCAGTATCTCCCACCATAGGGAGCAGAATAAGCAAGGCCCACAAGTGCCTCACTCTGCAGGCTGATGGAGAGCCTTGGCTTGCCATCTGGAAACCTGCTTCCAGGCAGACCAACTCAGCATCCTGGCATCCATCAAGTGCATATACACCTGTTGAATAAAGTCTGGATCCCAGTTTTGGGGAGGAGATACCTGACTCTTCTTGTTACACATGTTCTGTTCTTGGAAACCCTCTCTCAGGCCTAAAAAATTCTTTACACTCAGTTGTCATTCCTATCTCTGGGTAATTCCCTGTAAGAAGTTAATTATTTATAAATGTTTCTGCTTCAT
>NC_063165.1:65880107-65977607 GCF_023159225.1 Perognathus longimembris pacificus
AGGAGCAGGAGCCCAAACCCCAATCAAGAGTGGGGAAGAATCAATGTGCCTATTGTAAGGAGGAGTGGAATTGGATCAAAAACTGCCCAGAGCTAGCCAAGAAAAAGGAGGAAAAACAAAAAGTAGGATCAAGAGTGTTGCCAGCCTTAGAGGTGACTGAGGACAGTGACTGAGGGAGTCGGGGCTCAGACCCCCTCCCTGAGCCCAGGATAACAGTGAAAGTGGAGGGGAATCCAGTCATGTTCATGGTAGATACAGGAGCAGAAAATTCAGTACTATTAGCCCCGAGAGGGCCAATGTCCACTAAAACAACATGGGTCCAAGGTGCGACGGGCACTAACCCTATAAATGGACTACAAAAAGAACAATGGACTTGGGAACGGGCCAGGTAACCCACTCGTTTTCAGTCATCCCTGACTGCCCCTATCCATTGCTTGGACATGACCTCTTAACAAAAATGGAAGCTCAGATACAGTTCACAGGCAGTAGAACTTCTGTGACTAACTCAAGAGAAAAGCCTGTTAGTATACTAATAACTAGCTAGTTAGAAGAGGAGTGAGCCTGAGCCTCCGGAAAATGAGTGGCTATGGGCGTTTCCCCAAGCATGGGCAGAAACTGGGGGAATGGAACTGGAAAAACATTGTCCTCTAATCTTTGTGGAACTCAAAGCTGGGGCCAACCCAGTAAGAGTTTGTCAGTACCCTATGTCACTAGAAGCAAACAAGGGGATCACTCTTCACATCAGAAAATTGTTAGATTTAGGAGTTCTGAAGCCCATCCAGTCAGCCTGGAATACTCCACTGTTGCCTGTAAAAAAAAAAAAAAAGCCTAATTCTAATTATTATAGACCAGTGCAAGACTTGAGAGAAGTTAACAAGAGAGTAATGGACATTCATCCAATAGTCCCAAACCCATATACCCTGCTGAGCTCCCTGTCACCGAGCCATGTGTGGTATACTGTGTTGGATCTAAAGGATGCTTTCTTTAGCCTGCCCTTAGCCCCACAGACACAAAGCTACTTTGCATTTACTTGGCACGATCCTGAAATCGGGATAAGTGGTCAATTGACCCATACCAGGCTGCCTCAAGGATTCAAGAATTCGCCTACCATCTTTAATGAGGTGTTACATGAAGACCTGAGTGAGTACCGCTCCAAAAATACTGGAATAAGTCTATTGCAATATGTAGATGATTTGTTAATAGCCGCTCCAGGCAAAAATAGCTGTCTAAAGGGAGCAGCTAGGTTCTTAAAGACTCTTGGCAATTTGGGCTATAGGGCCTCCACTAAAAAGGCACAAATTTGTAAACCTGAAGTCACCTATCTGGGCTTCATATTAAAAGAGGGCAAGCATTGGCTGTCAGATGCACGTAAAGAGACTGTGCTGAAAATCCCTGTGCCTAAGTCAGCCAGACAAGGCAGAGAGTTCCTGGGAACAGCGGGCTTTTGCCAGCTGTGGATACCTGGGTTTGCTGAGATGGCCAAGCCTCTATATGAAGCCACCAAAAACCTCCCAGAGTTTCATTGGACTGAGCAGATGCAAAAAGCCTTTGAGGCAATCAAGAAAAGCCTTCTGGAAGCCCCAGCCTTAGGCCTACCTGATGTGAATAAACCATTCATATTGTTCGTGGCTGAAAATAAAGGAATAGCAAAAGGGGTGCTAACCCAGCCAATTGGGCCCTGGAGACGTCCAGTTGCCTACTTGTCAAAGAAATTGGATCCTGTCGCTGCTGGGTGGCCTCCGTGCTTAAGAATAATAGATGCAGTAGCCCTCTTGGTAAAAGATGCAGATAAGTTGACTCTGGGACAGAACCTGACTGTGGCCACTCCACACGCTCTAGAGGGGGTGATAAAACAACTGTCTGACCGATGGATGAGCAATGCCCGCATGGTCCATTATGGAAAAAGGTATGCCGGTGCGGCGGTTACTACACACACTGAGATAGTGTGGGCAGAGGCACTCCCCCAGGGAACTTCTGCACAAAGAGCAGAACTAGTGGCACTAACAAAAGCCTTACAGATTGGAAAAGGAAAGAGACTAAATATCTATACAGACAGTCGGTATGCTTTTGCCACCGTACACGTCCATGGAGCCATCTACCAAGAGGGGGGCTACTGACAGCCGAAGGAAAGGCCATTAGAAACAAGCAGGAGATTTTAAGCCTCATCCAGGCCCTATGGGAACCAGCAAAGATTGCCATTATTCCCTGTCTGGGTCATCAAAAGGGAGTTGATTCGGTGACTAGAGGGAACAATCTGACCAACCAGGCAGCCAAGGAAGCAGCCCTCCAGCCCAGAGCAGAAGTATTGACTCTAGTAGACCCAGGGCCACGAGCTTTGCCTCCTGTGCCCCAGTATTCCCAAGAAGACTTGGAGTGGATAAAGAAAATTCCCATGGCCCACAAAACCCCGGACAGAGAAGGAAACAATGACTGGTGGAAAACTTGTGAAGGGAAACTTATCTTGCTGCAAGGGCTGGGTAAGGGGGTCCTTAAGAGAATCCACCGAGCTTCTAACATGGGAACCCGAAGAACGCAGGACTTGCTCCGACGCTCCAAAGTGAAAATTAGACAAGGAGATCAACTTATTGAAGATATTGTTAAAAATTGTAAGGCCTGTCAGCTCACCAATGCCCCCAATCAACAAGTTACTAAAGGAACTTGCCTCCGTGGGGATAGGCCAGGCGTGTATTGGGAAGTAGATTTCACAGAAATTAAACCTGGAAAATTTGGATACAAATATATGCTAGTTTTTGTAGACACCTTTTCAGGATGGGTTGAAGCCTATCCAACAAAGCATGAGACCACGAATATAGTGGCTAAGAAGATCCTGGAAGAAATCCTACCCAGGTATGGCTTCCCATCCACTACTGGGTCGGACAACGGACTGGCCTTCATCTCAAAAGTAAGTCAGGGAATAGCCGCTGCACTGGGGATGGATTGGAAATTGCATTGTGCTTATAGACCCCAGAGTTCAGGACAGGTAGGTAGAGAGAATGAATCAGACTCTAAAAGAGACCTTAACTAAATTGGCCTTAGAGACTGGCGCAGACTGGATGTCACTCCTTTCTTTTGCTCTGCTTAGAGTAAGAAATTCTCCCTATCAGCTTGGCTTTACTCCTTTTGAAATAATGTACGGGTAGCCCCCGCCCATTATCCCTAGCCTTCAGACTGAATTGCTTGCTGATTTGGATGATACTGAATTTCTGTGTAAACTTGATTATTTGCAGCTTGCGCACAAGAATATTTGGCCCCAACTTAAGGCATTATATGATTCCGCTTCTGTCCCTACCCCCCATGTATTCAGACCAGGGGACTGGGTGTTCGTCCGGAGGCATAACCCCAAATCCTTAGAACCACGGTGGAAGGGACCCTACGTGGTGCTACTGACTACTCCCACCACCCTCAAGGTAGACGGCATCGCCACTTTGGTCCATTGCTTCCACGCCAGGCCAGCTGACCCCTTTGCCCTGGACGATGACTACCATGGTGGAACTTGGGAGGTCTCCAAGCACCCGACTCAGCCACTTTGCCTTCACCTCAAGAAAAAAAAGTTAGACTGAATATTGTTATAATTTTCTTTTTGCCTTCTTTCCTTGCTACCCTGGCTAATGTTGATGTTATTTTGGCAGCTCACTCCAAAGTGGGGTGACCCCCTTATTTTAGCAACTAGCAGGAGTTCTCTAAAGTCCCATGCAAGAAGGCATTGGTAGTTTTGGGCTTGCTCAGGAGTACAGGTATAGCCACTCGACCCTTAGAGCACAGCTGAGAAGTTTATGTATTATTTTGTTGCTGACATTTGGATACTAAACACTATACAGCTAATGGTAAGTCTGTATAGCTGAAAGTTAATTTCCAGTTTGAAGTAATCCTGCAGTCCCTTGGTAAAGTAAGGTTATAGGTTCCTGGCTAGGTAAGGTCAACGTCCCTCAGTCAGCCTGAAGAAGCTACAGAAGATGGATGATCTTTACCCATCAGCCCCCCTTTAAAACCAAGGGACCAGAGTTGTTGTTGTTTTTTTGTTTTGTTTTGGTTTGGTTTGGTTATTACTTTGGGCCCTATTGGCCCATGCCTTATCTCTATATCATCCCCTAGACATGCAAGCCATTGAAATGGACAGAATGGAGCCATGATTGGCTCCCAAGGTACCAAAGAGAAAAGGGGGAAATGAACAGCCAGACTTTGAAGTCAGGCCCCAATTTACCACACGAACCCCACTTTACCACGTGAACCTGAGATAAGCAGGCCCTGTGAGCAAACTCAGGACAAGCTTATTAGGGCCCAGCCGGTCGAGAACTCTAACCACTGGGAATGCTTAACTCTGACTGCCCCCAGAGTGCCTTGAGCCCTGAGCTAATCAGATTTGTACCTGTGTCCTAATCTTGCTTGCTTGAACACCTGATGGCTGTAACTTTGTTTTTTGCCTTTATAAGCCCTGTGCAATCGCAGCTCGGGGCTTCCTCCTAACCTCCGCTGTGTTGGTGGGTAGGACTAGGCCGGAGTTGCAGCTCACCTGAATAAAGCCTTGCTTTTGCATTTTGGAATGTCTGAGTCTCGGTGGTCTTCTTGGTGGTCGTTTCGCGACTTGGCATAACAATGACACCCAACCTATTTGTTTAAATGAGGTTCTTACTCACATTTTCCCCAGGCTGTCCTCAAACAGTGATCTTAGCAGTCTCTGCCTTCTAATTAGCTGGGACTAGAAGCATGAGTCACAGTGCCTAGCTAATAATTGAACATTTTTGAAGGAAATTTATATTCTTTCATCTTAAATTGATAAATATTTAAAATTTTAATTTCCAACTATCTTTAAGTTTGGGGGAGCTGTAAGTACATTTGAAAGAACAAAAATGACTAAGAAAATTATTTTCTAGTCATTCATTTACATTGTCTCATTGTGATAATTTGCAAATTAGATTTAAAGGAATTCAGAATGGAGGGTGTGTTGTGGACAATAACACTGACTCAGAAGGCTGACTTTCAGGGAAAAGGAATATGGCCAAATTCAAGCCATCTGAAAATAACTTTTAAAAATATTAGCATATATTATTTATACAAAATAGTGACACTCATCAAAATGCCAAGATATTGTTAGAAATAGCTCTTAGAAATGCAGAAGGCAGGTTACCTTTTATTCTCTCAGGTAAAGCAAGAAACATCTAGCATTTCTAACAATGCCAGCATATATCAAAATATCTGAAAGATATTTCATTAGTTAAAAAAAAAGGACAGGAATCCCATCTTGTTTCAAAAGTATTTCAGAGGTGGCTTGTAGTCCCTAGGTAGAGTTATTGCCATGGAAGATGAGGATCATATTTGAAAGACCATCCAATTTGTCCAGGAAGAAGCCATTAGAACTTCTTTGGTAAGTACAATTTCAGTGTGGAGGAGAATGAGAAAGTGCCAGGGAGAAGGTCAAGAAAAAAGCCAGAGGTGAAGACGTGAACCAAACGTCTGATGAGTTTTGAACAGATTGAAGAGAAAGTTTTCTTGGTCGGAGAATGAAGAAAGGATAATGGAGTTGGGCAAAAATTTAATAAGAATAAAAAAGAGAATTAACAATCAAAAAGATAAAGGAGAAATTCAGAGAAAAAGTTATAGAGGGTTAAAGTATCCTGGGGAGAAGTTTATTCAGCCTAGTTGTTTTGAAAAGGAACAATGGACAAATGAAAGCACAAATGAGAAAGAAAAATGAAGAAGAAATAAGAACGCAGCAGGAAGGAATAAAGGAAACTGGGGGAAGGCTGAGCACACAGCTCCATGGTAGACCCCTTGCCTGCAGCTCTGGGTTTGACACACACACTCACATTCACATGTGCACACTCCCAAAGAAAAGAAAAATAGGGAAGAGAGGACAAAGAGAGACTATTCAAGACAATAATATTTTAAGCATGTGAGGATGAAGGAAAAGCAAGAATAAAATATACAAAGTTTCAAAACAGAAGAAGTTATAAACACATGTATATGTGATAACATAAGACAAGCAAAAACAAGAATGGCTGCTTTACAAGATTACAAGAGTTGCAAAAGTAAATAAAGAGGGCTGGGGATTTAGCCTAGTGGCAAGAGTGCCTGCCTCGGATACACGAGGCCCTAGGTTCGATTCCCCAGCACCACATATACAGAAAACGGCCAGAAGCGGCGCTGTGGCTCAAGTGGCAGAGTTGCTAGCCTTGAGCGGGAAGAAGACAGGGACAGTGCTCAGGCCCTGAGTCCAAGGCCCAGGACTGGCCAAAAAAAAAAAAAAAAAAGTAAATAAAGAGACACCTCCTCATAAATAGCAAACCAAGAGGAAAACAGGAGCTGCAGGTAGGAGTAGGTATAGCAATCGTGAAGACACTTTTATAGGTAAACAGGGGGTTCATGGCAATATGACAATGGAACCTCTGTAAGCAATTGATATGTGTCAATAAAAACATGCATTGCAAAAATGAAATATGTATTTATATAGTATATCGCATAATACAGATATATGATATATATTACATGATATTTTATAACAATGTATTTCTATTAGTACACATTTGAATATATATTATATAATATAATACACATATATGATATGTATTACACGATGTTTTATAAAATACAATATATTTCTATTATTAAATATTTGAATATGTATTATATAATTTAATACCCATATATGATATATATTACAAGCTATCTTATAACATACAATTTTATTATATAATATATCATATACTAGTTTTTAGGAAAAGAACAATTGAGATAAGAAAGCACAAATGAGAAAAACAAATAGAAAATAAGTAAGACTGAAAAAGAACACAGAGATGATGGACTGGGAATATGGGCCTGGGTTCGATTTCTCAGCACCACATATATAGAAAATGGCCAGAAGTGGTGCTGTGGCTCAAGTGGCAGAGTGCTAGTCTTGAGCAAAAAGAAGCCAGTGACAGTGCTCAGGCCTGGAGGAGGAGGAGGAGGAGGAGGAGACAGAGATGAAAGATTATAGGAGTGGAAGGACATTTCCAGCAGAGAGAAACAAAGATTAAATTATTTTCCTAGATAAATAATTACTGAGATTAATTCACTCTGGAAAAAAGCCACTTAAAAAACAGGAAATTAACCAGCACTTTGTAAGACTTTTATTTCCTACAAGCTAAAATATTCTGAAATATAGGAAATGGTTAGCTAATATTCTTGTGTGCTACATTCCAGAATGTTTTGTGATTTCATCTGGTATTACTAACCAAGCCACCATATACCTCTAGAGTGAAGGAGTTGATATATAACTTCCTTTCCTATTGCCTTTAGCTTCTACCATCTTTCTGACTTCCTATTTCAATTGTAAGACTACAAGATTTTCAAAATTTTGCACAACTTCTACACCTGAATATAAAATGAGTAACCAATGTCTTAGACAGTTCCCTAATATGTACATAGCCTGACCTAGTTTTATTAGAAACTTTTGACAATCTATTACTTTTTTTACCTCAAGAAAATGTTGAAAAAAAACTTCACATCTCTTTACAGTATCATAATTCACAGGTGTATTGGAAAGAAGATGGACTTTAAACAGTTCAGAATTTGAATCCTAATTCTATGATACTAAAAAAATTTTGTCTTCTGTGGGCTCAGTTTCATCATTTTAATTTTGCAAAAATAGACAAAAAGTTACTTTTGGAACACATGTCAATATTCAAAGGTTGATATTAATATTATTATAAGCCATCTATTTACGTCAAGTCAGTCTCTGAAGCTCATTTATTTCTTTGTTCTCACCAGAGTTTTCTTTTTTCTTTTTCCGTGTGTGTGTGTGTGTGTGTGTGTGTGTGTGTGTGTGTGTGTGATGGGTCTTGAACGCTAGTCCTGGGAGCTGTCCCTGAGCTCCATTTTGCTCAAGTCTAACATTCTAACCACTTTGAGCTACAGCTCAAATGGAGATAAGAATCTCATAGATTTTCCTGTCTGGGCTGGCTTTGAAGCACAATCCTCAGATCTCACCCTCCTGAATATCTAGGATTATAGGAATGAGCCACCAGCACCTTGGCCTCACTAGAGTTTTCTAATAATTAACTAAAATATCGCATCCATTGCTTTATTTCCATATGTAATAGCAGAAAAGTATTAGAAATGACCACTTAACAAATTGAACTGTCAATTTTAATGACAATTTTCAGTTATCTAGTTACTATACATTAATGTCTATATAATATGTTGAAATATTTGAGTATGATAGATATATACTATCTACAATAATATATTATTCAAGCATTTGTATATCCTCTATGTTAAAATACCATTCAACATTTTTAAACTTCAAGTAAATTTGTGTTAGAAAAACAGAAACAAAATCTTGAGATTCTTTATGTCTGAAATCATAATAAATCTTTCTTTAGCAGTTTCTTATAAAAAGCAAATGAGTTTAGTGAGTGAGAGCCCACTCAGAAGAAAGGCTGGACATGGTGGCAAATTCTTATAATCCCATACTAACAGAAAAAGGACCATTGTATGTCTTAAATGAAAAAGCAAGCTTGAAGTATGGAGTTCAGTCCCCAGCACCACCAGAGCTAAGGTTGGTGGGTCATCGTATTTCCAAATATTATGCCCCTTTCTTCAAGTGCTCATACTGACAAGAGCTTCTTCTCTGACTGTCATGGACATCTGGACTTTCACCTGGACATTCAACTTACGAGTACTCTTCGGTTATATTGATCCAACCCGTCTTCTTTTTGTTTTTCTAATGTAATGGAATAATATTCTTTAGCATCAACATACCACACTTTGAGTTTTCTACAGCTGTTATGTTTATTGCTTATATTTTTCTACTACAAGTAATACTGTTTTATATTGTGCTATACATCTGAGTACATTTCTTTCTTGGCTTGTGCCTTTGAAATCAAGTCATAGGAGTGAGATTATGATATTAAAAGGTACACAAATCTTTAAGACCCTCTCTTTTTTTGGTTCTGGGAGTAGGCCTTGAACTCTGGGCTTGACACTCTTGTTTGGCCTTTTCATTTAAGCATTTTTCTAGTTAACTGGAGATAAGAGTCTCATGGACTTTTCTCCTTGAGCTGGCTTCAGTCCTCAATCCTCAGATCTCAGCCTCCTGAGTAGCTAGAATTACAGGAGTGAGCCACCAGCAGCCACAGTTAATTTCAACCTTTCTTAGATGGTTGTCAAGCAAGTCTTTAACTTCTCAGCCCCTGGTGACATCCACCATGACATTGGTCAGTTCCTGTGTCCTACACCAATGTGGCCCATGCCTGTTCTAAGCATCTATTCTGATTACATCTGTCTCACTAGCTCCCTCTGGTTCTCCTAGGGTTTTTTTTTGTTTTGTTTTGTTTGGCCAGTCCTGGGCCTTGGACTCAGGGCCTGAGCACTGTCCCTGGCTTCTTTTTGCTCAAGGCTAGCCACATTTGAGCCACAGCGCCACTTCTGGCCATTTTCTGCATATGTGGTGCTGGGGAATCGAACCCAGGGCCTCATGTATATGAGGCAGGCACTCTTGCCACTAGGCCATATCCCCAGCCCCTTCTCCTAGGGTTTTAAATCAATTCACCTCCTCCTGTCTTCTCCGGTGTTCTAGCCAAGCTGGGTCCCTGGGATGGTCATTTAATGAAACACGGACCTAGAAGCTGTCAAGCCCGTCTCTTTTGCTATTTCTTCCATGGCAGGCTTTGACTCTGTGGACTCTCCTTAGCTCTGAGCCCTATATTACTGTAAACTCAGTCATTTGAAACCTACAGACCCCATGGTTGTTTTTGTTTTCTTCAAGGAATCACATACAAACATCCACTTACCAGTTCTGTTCATTGAAATGCCAATCTTTCTAAACATTGGCTTTTCTTCTTCTTTTAAAGATACTGCTGCAAGACTCCTTCACTCTCCTCTACCCCCTCTCTTTCTGGACTTCTCCACTCTCTTAGCAGACATCTCTCCTCTCTCATAATTATGAATATAGAACCTGGTCGGTAAAGGTTTTTTCAAGTTACTTCCCTTTATTCCCATGTGAAACCAAAATTCATAAACTTGTAAGACCTACCTATATCTTTAGTGTTTGGTGGATTTCTGGTGCTCAAGTTGGTTGATAGGCAAGAAAGGACTTGACTCAGGGTGCTACTGGTGTATAAACCATGGCTAAACGTGGCTGGCTTGGAGGGCTATGTATGAAGGGCAAATGGAGCAGCATAAGCTTGGCCCAATAGACACTCGGTATGTGCTGCCTGCATTCCATTGGCCTTCAAAACACTAGTTGTTTGTACATGTTGAAACATACTATAAGGCAGATGCTTTATATCTATTATCTCATTAAAATATGGCAGAAACCGTGATACAGAAGCTAAATCATACTGTCTTCCCCTCACTTTGCTTCCTCAATAATTTTCAACCTATTTCCTGTCAGATCTTTCCTTAACTCCTAGGAAACTGATGCCTTTTTGTTTTGATTAATCTGTTAAAATACCTATTCTCATCTGGGGACCAGGACATAGTCCCATAATCTCAACTACTTAGAAGGATCGTGTTTTCATGCCAGCCTAAGCAGACAAATCCACAGCACTCCTGGTACTATGTCTACAACCAAGGGGTTCGTGCTCTTAGGCTTCTTGCTCATGGCTGATGCTCTACACTTGAGCAACAGCTCTCTTTCCAGCTTTTTGCTGGTTCTTTGAAGATAGAAGTCTTGTGGATTTTTCCGCCTAGGCATGTTCTGAACCTGGATTCTCAACTCTCATTTTCCTGAGTAGCTATGATTTTAGGCATGAGCCACTGTCATCCAACTCTGAGGGACTCTTAACCAACAGAAAAACAAAATTGGAGGCCTGACTCAAGAGGTATCGTGCCAGTTGAGAGGAAAAGGTCCTGGAGAAACCATGAGGCTCTGAGTTCAAGCCCCCAAAGTGGCACCAAATAAACAAAATTGCTACCTGTAAACCAAAAAGTTTCAAGATTGTCAAGAAATACTTAGCTGTCAAAATTAATTTTCCTTCTCTTTCTTCTGCTTTAAAGCAAACAATAATCTACCACCAATAATTAATAACTATGAAGACAAAACTCTCCTTGGCTGGCATAACAATCTATCTGCATCTCCCCTTGGCTGTCCTACTACTTCTTTCCAGTCATCTCACTGGCCCTCATCCCTTTCTCCATCTTTTTCTCCACTCTTTTATATTTTTCTCCTCCCTCTACAGTTGTGCCTTTGGTGACCTCAGCTGCAACTGTGTAATAACAGATCCAGACAAGCCTTCTACCACTAAACTGCATCTCAGCCTGATACACATTCAAATAATTCATTTCTAGTATTTACATTTTTTAGCCCTTACATTTCTTTAATTTTGTAATCCTGGGTTTTGTTGTTGTTATTGTTACACAAACTATGTCTGTCCATATTTCAAACTCGAAGAACAGAAAAACTCATCTCCTTAGACCTGGGTCTTCTCACAACTGTCCCATTTTTGTCAACTAATGCCATCATTCAAAGAAACTTAAAATCATAGTCACATTTTACTCTTGTCTCCATTACATGAAACTCCAGCAATTGTCATATGTTTACAGCTAAGAGCATTTCTCCTTTACCCTATAGTATTTACCAACTAACCAATCCTCATTTGATTATAATCATAATTATCATAACATTTTATTTTCTTTTTTTGGTACCTGGGGTTTGAATTCAAGACCTGGGCACTGTCTCTAAGCTTTTTAGTGCAAGACTACCACTCTTGAGCCACACTACTACTACTTGAGCCACAGCTCTGATTCTGGATTTTTCATGTTTAATCTCATAGACTTTCCTGCCCAGGGTAAGTTTGAAACATGATCACCAGATCTCAGACTCATGAATAGCCAGGATTATGGGCTTGTAAATCACCAGCACCCAGCTAAAATCATAATCTTTAGCTATGATTCTATCCTATATCACTAATCTTTTCCATCTACATATTGCAATACTTGACAGACTCATGTTAGGTTTCATTTATTATTTTTATAATATTATGTGAATCTCTCTGTGTCTTACCTTTCCTTCCCCTTTCCTCTCCTATTCTCCAAAAATGTCTCTCTGTATCTCTGTCTCTTTCTTTCTCTGTGTGTCTTTCTCTGATTCTTTGTTTCTCTCTGTATTTCTCACTGTGTATCTGTTTCACTCTGTCTCATGGTCTCTGTCTCTCTCTCTTTCTCTTATCCACTTTAGTTTCCTGTCTTCTCCAAAACATATCCATCTTCTCATATTTCTCTGTATTATATATTTTATTACATACTCAGCTGGTTGGTATTTGAGAATAGAAACCCCATGTTGGCCTAGTAAGCACTAAGTAAATATCTGCTGAATATATGAGCTAACTAAGGCTATTTCATCAGATTCCTACTATCATTACCATGATGGAAACTTTAGATCTCTCACTTGATCTGTTTGTAAGTTTCTGATCCAGGCTTTTCATTTTCTGTCTCCTCTAAATATCCAGGTATGAGAAAAATGAGGGAGGAGGTAATGAGTTTGTCAAGAAATGTACTTACTACCTTATGTATGTAACTGTAACCCTCTGTACATCACCTTGACAATAAAAATAAATAAATAGCCACATATGGTTGCCAATTCTGTTTTCCTAAGGAGATCTCAGGCTCATACTCTCCTCTTACTAAAATACTGCTCCATTGCTCACAAAATTAAACCAACCTACAATCCTAGAGTTAAAAGTCCCTACACTAAGAAGTCCATTTCCTGCATGATCTTTTAGGATTGTTGGAAAATAACCCAATATGCAACACAGTCATTCATAGTCTTGGGGCTTTGATCTCTTTCTTGCTTCTGAATTCCATTTGAGGGTCCACTTTCTCCATAATATCGTTCCTGACCCAACAGAGATGAATAACCTTTAGTTTCAGAATCCACGTAGCATTACTCATACTACTTTGTGGAGCTGGATCATTTCCAGCCTATGATTATTATTAGTCATTGACCTTTTTGAGTGACCTGGTTTCAAACTCCCTGAGAGTAAGCACTATCTATTCTTCTACCTCATAATTCATGTTTAGTGAACATTTAGTGAACTCCTGGTTATATTGAAATTTTTAAATTTTTATATTTTTCTATGACCTCAACATGCCAAAAACTGTAAGTACTCTACTTAGGCCTCAAAGTCCCTTACCTAGGCCCCAGTACCTTGTTATAAATTCCCTATGCTATCTTCTCCTGTCATGTGAAATGCACCAATGGAATCATATCAACCATGTTGTTTGAGTTTCCGTCCTCACCTTGAATCAAGGCACCTGCTCTCTCAGTGCACATGCACTTGCTTAAGCAGATCCCTTTGAGACCAAACTGCCATCATGTACCTAGTGCTATCTTGCTAGGCCCTGAGAATCTAATTTCCATTTTTTCCTGTGCCTCTTCCTCTTCTGACAACACTGACCATCCCAGAAAAGGACATAAAACAGTCATTTCTTAGCTGTACTCAAAGTTTTCAAATACTTTCTCTTCAATTATTTTCTACTTTAAAAAACCTTGCCTTCACTGAGCATTGGTGGCTCATACCTGTAATCCGAGCTACTCAGGAGTCTGAGATCTGAGGATCATAGTTGAAAGCTAGTCAGGTAGTAAAGTCTAATTCATTGCCAAAAAAGTCAGAATGCAGATCCATGGCTTAGTGGTAGAGCCTTAGCTTCAAGCTGAGAGGCTTAATGACAGTTCTAAGCCCTGAGTTCAAACCCAGGACAGCAACAAACAAACCAACTGCCTTCATTCCTAGTTTCACTGTCATCTGAGCCTTTTTCATTTCTGTTCCCAAATGATCTTCCTAAGTGGATCATCCATGAGGCAGTTTTCTTTCTCTTCCTCTTCTCTTCCCACTCTCAGCCTTCCTCAATCTGGCGGGCATACTGTTCTACCACACAAACTACTCTCACTACAGTCAATCACAGTCTCACTTTTTTTCCCCTCTAAATACAAAAGAGGGTCTTCATTGGCCTTTGCTTGCTATTTCTATAGAGGATGTCTTCAAGTCTGTCTTGAGCCTGAACCATATGAGCTATCTACTTACAAGCCTGCATCTGTACTAGCCATCTTCATCCAGGAGAGAACTCTATAAATGCATGTTGAATGAAGAAAACTCCCAAGCCTGCTCTTCTTTCTGGAACACATGGGTGTTTTCTAAGCCATTTTTAACCTATACTCACTTCTTAACAAATATGTAAAATCTGTAACTACTCCCTCTGTACATCACCTTGTCAATAAAATTTAATTTAAAAAAAAGTTCACAAGATCCTATCTCAATGGAAAAGGCTAGACATTTCTGTGCATGCTTCTCATCCTGGCTACTGCAAGAGACATAAAGAGGAGTACTGTGTTGTCCTGGTTAAAGAGCAAGACCCTAACTCAAAATTAACCAGAGCAAAGTGCTGGAAGTAGAGTTAAGGCAGTAGATGGCATGCCTAGTAAATGCAAAGCCCTGAGTTCAAACCCCAATTCAACCCAGAACAATAAATAAATGCATCAGTATGAGTTAGAGTCCAAACCAAGCAACTACTCTCAGGTATTCTGAACACTCAAGATCACGTGGTAACTACTCAAGCATCTGCAGCTTGCTGGGACAAGACACATCTTGCCTGAGATAATGTGCTATACCTTTCAGGCAATAGTCCCACAGAGATGAAATAGGAGACAGAAACCCATCCCATCTCAACATCTTCCTTCCTGTGAAACTTCAACAGCACTACTGTAGTGGGAAAGGGGCACCCAGTTTTGGACACTAAGCCCAAAGCAGTTATAATTTTACAAGTTAACCTTAGGATCCCCACAGGTGTCATCCTTCTCTTCCCTTCTTCTGGTAAATTTTCAAGACACCACAAAGTACTTGCTTTCTAAACTTTCTCAGCACATCTGGCTGTATGTTTCCTCACCTTCACAGAGAGCAAACAATGCCATGTATCCATTGTTCTATCCAGACACAGGAAGTCTGCAACCACAGATTTGAGGAGCTGGGTGCCTTCATGCCTCTGATTATACAAAATAATATTTGTCAAGATGAAGAAAAACATTCGAAGAGCTTCCATTTATCCAAGTAGATAAGTAAGATAATTAACTCTCCAGTTCCCCAAAATGTATGTGATCATACAATCATGCTGAAATTTAGGCTGAAGCAAAGTGGAAATAGTCCCTGCTCTGTTAACAGAAAAGAGCTGTAGATCAGTTTATCCTAGGTAAACTCAGTGAGTAGGCCTCCACTGATTTTTCTGGGTAGTTACCTATTTCTTAACAATATTTTTTTCAGAGATCCTTTACTTTGCACCAAGATAAAGTATCTGGCTTATGCAAAGAGAACTTGCGAGATAAATCTTGCAAAATGTTTACAAGATTGACTAGACATGAAACTAGTAAGCAACATACAAACTATTACTGCCCAGGTACTAATTGGGATTCACAATTCAACAGCAGTACTCCTGAATTAGAAAGAGTATTTTTTTTCGCTCAAGAACTAAAAAGACATAGCAAGGGAGGGGTAGTATGTGGTAGTAGGAAAGAGAAATAGCAACACTTTTATTTTAAGAATGGTCTTAATTTAACAATAATTGAATACAAAAGGGAATGAAATTGGTGATCAGAAAAAAAAATCAACACAATGGGTACAATTCATTCCTTCACTCAAACAAAACTTCTTTTGTATTGTGCGGCCCTGTTGAGAACTAGGCAGCGAGTGCAATGGTCTGGTGAAAATCATCTGTTCAAAGCACAACAAGCCAACTTGCTCTTGCAGGAAAACCCACGCTTGGATCCATCAAGAAAGGCAACAATTAATTTCACTTTTCTCTTCTCCTTTCCCTCCACCTTCCTCAGGCTTTCATAATCTGTTTTGTAGCAGCTACTATAAGTTAGGGGTAGCAACAACCTTGAAACTCCAGTTCAAATACCCAACTCTGGGCAGATTGCCATGCATGCTATTTTAAAGTTAGGCGTTAGGAGGCAGCAAATGGCTCAGAACCACAGCAACGATCATCATAAGAAGTTGGGAAGGAAATCTAAAGCTGTAAAAGCATGGACAACAGACTTTAAATACCAACTTCTAGAAATTGAGAGATGACATGAGAAATAGAAAGGAAAGGGTTAAGCCCCTATAAAGACCCTTACGAAATCGTCTGCATCCATTCCTTATTTCATTATTTCTCAAAAACTTTTGACAGTCACCCTTAAGGGTTAAGCAACAACCTAAGACTAAGTTGGTTTCATCTAATTTTGTTTTGTTTATGATTCTAGAAAAAAAGGGGGTGAGTGGGGGTGTTCTGGTTGCTAACATGGATTCTCAGGTCTTGCTTCTTTGTAATGTGAGCACAAATCCAAAGACTGTGCAAGTCATCACTGAGACATGAGAACTGATTCTGTGCTACCTTTCTCCTGTTCTAAGTTATTAACACACTTATGATACCCAGTCCACTGTGGTTAGTGAGAAATGCATATGCTGCCTCTGTGTTTAAAACAATGCCTTGTGGCATGTGTAAGCTAATCCAAAGTATCATGTTGTAGCTAACATTAACATATGCCTGTCTTATTTTCAGTTTCCTTAAAAAAGGTGGGGGGGGACTTTTCACTTCAACAAAGGAAAAATCATCTCTAAACAAAGGCTTGCTATCTTAATTATAGTTGACTAAAATATTATATTATAAGAAATCTTGCTTAAGTTGCTTCTAAAATACTTTCTTTTGTAATATCCAAAAAACTCTTGCTTCTCCCTGGATGCTTATTTTGAATAAGCTCACATAATTTATGAAAATTTTATTTCAAGCACTAAAATCCATAGTCAATATGATAACTATAAATCAAAGTTATAGATGTATAAGAAAGATTGTGATTATGTGCTATATAAAACAAAATAATGTAATAGCTCTAAAAATAGTTCCTGTAATATGCATTGTTTCTTAAACTGTTGAGCTAAGAGTGGATAGATCTATTCCATACCACACAATACTGAGTTATCACGAAATATGAAAGATAAAGCAGCAATGATGAGCACATTCCTGATTACAATGGTAGTATTCTAATGAACAGCTAAATCAAGCCAAAAGTAACACACATGAAATAATGCCATTGTGGCATAAAACCTGTCTTCCAGACATACATAATGATTCCAAATGTCTCCAATAATCAAATTTCAGCTTTATTATAATTAGCAGTGATTAAAGAAAAATATCACATATTACTTACTATTTGTAAGATGTCTATTCCATCCTTCTGAGTTCAAAAGGGGCAAGAAGGACCACTACCATGAGAAAATCTAGCAGACAAAAAAAAAAAAAAAAGAGAGAAGGGGGAAGGAAGCATTAGTCGTCTGTCTGCAAATCAGCATCTTCGGGTTTTCTTGAGGCACTTCCCACTAGATCCCCCAAAAGCAAAGAAGACAAAAATAAAAAGTTGGAGAAAAACATCACACACACATCACAAGTCGACTTCCTGCACAAACCCATGTAGCTCCAAACTTTAAAGGCTCAAATTGTGAAGCCTCCTGATTGAGCAAATATCCGACTTCAGTATCCCTGGTTACATACACATGTTCAATAAGACGGATGCATCTCCAAATTACGGTTTCTTTAATGTCTTATCCAGATCTTCCCCTGTTTCTCTCCCCTTCTCCCTTTTCCATTCACATTTTTCTTCCTACAAAATGCACATAGGTCTGTTCTTCCTTGTACCCCGAGTCAGGCCTGGCTTTGAAATGCATTTCAATCTCTCAACACAGACTGCTTTCATTGCATTTAGAGTCTCACTAAGGCCCAGCTTTAAAAGCTACTGATTCTTTTTTTCTTTAGCCTTCCTCACAAAGGAAGGGTATTTTGTAAATTACCAGCTCGTTCAGATCAACAAAAGGTACTTTCATAGAAAGCCCCATTTGATTTTGCTCAAATTTGATTACAAGGATGGAGAAAAGGAAAGGAAGTCAAAAAGAAAAACCCCAGATGGCTTTTTCATTCATCTCAGTGAATGAGCTTTATCTGTGCCTTTTGAAACTGTAGCAGTGGAAAAGCATTTCTGTTGGCTTAAAAAACTTGACAAAAATTATTGGTTTGCCATTTCTCATGTAACAGCCATTGGGAACTGGATGAAAAGACTTTTTCATGGGATCGCCTGCTTGGATCAAAATAATGGAGATTAGGTATTTCATTATAAATTACAGTGGGAGATAGAGCAGCCTGTCATATTAATAGCAACCTGCTCATGGCCTTCAATGGTAGCTATTCTCCTAGACAAAGGACCAAGGGGGTTGTCTATTGAACTTGTACTTCAGGCCTGATCAATTTTCTATCATCAAGGCAAAAGGTGAGATGACTCACAAAGGAATTCACACACGAGTGACCTCATCAGCCTATAGATAAAACAGCTTAAAGGAGCAAAATACATCCTGAAATTATGGATGATAAACTATATAAAGAAGAAGATGATGACAGAATATGAAAGTGAGAAAGGAAAACACAGTGGCCTCTAATTCTCTCTCTTCTTGGCCAAGTGGACACATTAAAAGCTACTTGTTTTCAGCTGCAGATAATTGCAACGTTTGGTTTGCAGTCTGCTATAAATCCTTCAGCCTACCGCTTTTTTCCCACAGTACAGTTTCGGTCATGTCATTTGCTATTAACAATGGCATTGTGTTCAAGACAAAGCTTCTACCAAGAGTCACACTCAAAAATAAAAATGAAAATGAGTCATAAGCAACACAGGCTTCTACAGATTGCAGAGCAGAGCGTGTGCTTTGCTCAGATTATCAGTTTCCCTCAAATTGCCTATTTGAGGGAATCTAAGGCAATTCAAAGTCTATGCTGTACCTGCAAGTAAAAAAACTCAGAATCTTAATGAAGTAGAGTGAGACATATGATTTAGTTAAGATTCTTTTAGAAATTAGTGATGACAGAATACTAATCCAAAGAACCAGTGAAGAATGAGCGATTAATTTTCATCCAATCACAGGAATATTTTAGATTGCTAATTGAAGTTTTCCAAATCACTGCAGAAATTACTAAAATCTTCTTCTCTGTGATATTATTATGGAATTGTCCTCAACTTTTTGGAGGAAGAAGAAAATGGGGGAGGGAAGAAGAGGAGGAGTAACAGAAGCAGGGGGGGAATGGTAGAGGAGGAGAAGGAGGAGCAGGATAGGGAATTTCCAGTTTTAGTGCTCCTATACAGAATTTATTTTCCAGAGGTTAAAAAAAGTGCTTAAAAAGAAATGTACTCATTACCTCACTTACATAAGGGAAATCTCCTGTCCACCACCTTTACAATAAATAATAATAAATGGGGTTTCCAAATGTTACTATGACCTAGAAATACAAACATAGTATAAAAATATAAGTAAGCAAGATGCATTTCTACCATGACTTTTTAAACCAAATGGTAATATGATTACTAATGTAAAAGGATTTAAAAACCCCTAAAAGCTGGAGACAATGTCACAACCACTGTGTACAATAGCATTTGTCAAATAAGGCCATGCTTAAACAGGAACCCCTCAACTGGATCTAGAAATGGAGCCCAGTCTAGGTCTGGAACACAGCAGTTTTAGTACACACTTACTCACATGGTAACATACACATACTGTCATGACCAAGAAAGTTCATCTGTACATGCATCAGTAAAGACATGATATTAGCTGAACAATATGTATTTCTTTCCCTTTTTTAATTGTTATTATCTTTAAGTAGTTACACAAAGAAGGTGCCATTTAATAAAGCAGTCTATGAATGGAATGCATCATGGTCAGTGTGACCCCAGCAACATGCTTGCGACCTTTGGCTCACCCCTTCCATTAAGTTTCTGAATTTTTTGATATATACAGTGAATTCTTGACTTCATTCTCCTCCTCTTCTCCCCTTCATTTATCTACCCTCTCCCCTTGGCCTCACCTCACCTCTCTTATATACCCCTTTTGTAATGCTTGTGGGGATTTGACCTGTCTTTCTAAAAAGCTATACTGCTTGATCTTTTCATAGTGTTTATTTTATTTCAATTAATTCATTTGTAACCACTTGCATACCACCCACCACGTTTACTCTAATAGATTTATATTTTCTATCTACCACAAGTGAGGGAAACTTTCTATGTAAACATCCAGAAACACAATAAATCAAAGATATACTTGATAAATGACATTGCATCAAACGTACTGGTGGCTCATGCCTGTAATCTTAGCCACTTATGAGGCTGAGCTCCAGGGATCAAGATTCAAAGGCAGCCTGGGCAATAAAGCCTGTTAGACTCTTATTTCCAACTAACCACTGGAAAACCAGAAGAGGCTTTGTAGCTCAAAGTGGTAAAGTGCTAGCCTTGAGCAAAAGAGCTCAGGGACAGCAACCGGGTCCCTAGTTCAAGCCCCACAACCAACCAAAAAAAAGAAAAAAAAGATAACAAGCTAAATAGAAAGCCCATGGAATGGGAGAAGATGTTTACCAGCTACGCATCAGACAAGGCCTAACACCCAGAATATACTTAGAGCTCAAAAATAAATCCTCAAACATTAAACTCTCAAAGAAACAACAACTCAATTAATAAATAGGTTAATGACTTAAAGAGAGACTGCTCAGAAAAAGTAAAAGTGGCTAATAGACACATACAAAAATGTTCACCATCTCTGGTCATAAAGGCAATGTGAGCCAGATCAAAGAAACATGGACTCTATGGTCTCCCTTATTGGGAATAATTAGTACAGGTTTAGGCAAGTCATAGCAGAGCATCACAAGAGCCCAATAGCTATACCCTTATGATCACATAAGATGATGCTAAGTGAAATGAACTCCATGTTATGGAAACGATTGTTATATCACAGTTGTAACTACTTTCAACGTCCCATCTGTATCTGTAGCTTCTATTATTGATGATGTTCTTGTATCACCTTCCTGTGGTTGTACCTACACTATCTCTGTAATCTTATCTGAGTATATTGGAAAACGTGTATACTGGTATTACAAGTAGGAAATTGAAAGGGAATACCAAAATTGAGAGACACAGGGTAAAAAAAGACAAACAACTACAAAAGCAATACTTGCAAAACTGTTTCGGTGTAAGTAACTGATTACCTCAGGGGGGAAAAGGGAAAGTGGGAGGAGGGATGGGGGTATGAGGGACAAGGTAACAAACAGTATAAGTAATGTATCCAATGCCTAATGTATGAAACTGTAACCTCTCTGTACATCAGTTTGATAATAAAAATTTGAATAAATAAATAAATAAAATGCACTATAGCCATGACAAAAAAAAGGCAATGTAAATCAAAACAACACTAAGATTTCACTTAACCCCAGTTAGAATGGCCATTATCAAGAAAACAAGTTATAACAAATAGTGATGAGGATGCAGCCAAAGGGAATGGCAATACACTTGTCAGTGGGAATGTAAGCTTGTTCGACCACTCTGGAAAGTAGTATGGAGGTTCCTCAAAAAGCTAAACATAGAACTACCCCGTGACACAGCAATTCCACTCCTGGGCTTTTATCCAATAAGATACAAACATAATTACAGTAAAACCACTAGCACAACCATGTTCATTGCAGCATTGTTTACCACAGTCAATATATGGAATCAGCTCCGATGCCTATCCATGGACAAATGGACCAAGAAAATGTGATATATACACAAAAACTCACCTTTTATTAAAAAATGGTGTTGTTCTATTGTAAGAAAATGCAAAAATGTGGAAAATATTATATTAAGTGAAGTAAGTCAGGCCCAAAGAGACAAAAGTTGCAGGATTTAACCTCTTTTGTTTCCAAGGGAGCTCTGGAAACAATTTAGAATGATGTCAAATTCAATGCTACTAAAGAGAAATTAAATAACCCTGGCAGGAAGCAGTGAGCAGGCAGGCCCTTCCTAAGATGGGTGGATGGATATCAACGTTCTGGGGGGAAACTAAGCAACATGCTTTAAGAATTTGAATGTCTACATAGTTTGTGACCTAGTTATTCTGCCCTATGTATTTTCCCAGTTACAGATAGTCAAAAAATGCAGATAAAGATTACTATCCTGCCCATACAAATATATGCATGTGTCAGACAGCAGAGTGACTAGGATTACAAATTTTAGAGCGAGACTACTTGAGTTCCAATTACTATTGGCTTACTTCTGATTGCAAGTTCCTGACTTTGGTTATTAATTTATCTATTCCTGTTTTCTCAGTTGTAAAGTAGGAATCTGAATCTTGTAATCCCAAAACTTGGGAGGCTAAGAAAAGAGGATTGTGAGTTTAAGCCCCACTTAGGCCACATAGTGAGTTCCAAGACACCTTGGATTATATGGTCAAATCCTGTCTTTAAAACTTAAAGATTACAAAAATATAGTGAAGTAACAAAGGAAACAAGAGGAACGACAACCTACAAAATGTGAGAAAACATTTGTAAACCAAAGGGTTGCTATCCAGAATATACAAAGAACTTCACTCAATAGGAACAAATAAATAACCCAATTGAAAGTGGACAATAGATCTATATGGGCATTCCTCAAAATAAAATACACAAATGGACAACAGGTAAATAAAAAATGTACAATATCATCAACTAAAACCATGCAAAATCACCTCATGTGGTGAGAACAGCTGAACCGCTTTTGTACATGCATGCTGATAAAAAAATAGTATAAACTGACATGCTGAATGGCAATTCTTTTGTATAATTCCTTTGCATAACACTTAAAAATAATAAAAATATAGCTAAACTATAACAAGTGCTAGTTATTAAGAACGATGAGACAAGGAGCCCCTCTACACTGTTGGTGTAACTGTGTATAGAGTGTCTTCAAAAACTTAAAAGTACAAGTATCATATGATCCAGCAATTGCACTAGTGAGCATTCATCCAAAGGAAATGAAGTCAGTATGACAAAAGGAAAGCTGCACTCCTGTGTTCAATGTTGTATTACTCACTATTAGTACAGCCCGAACTAAGGAATGGGAGAAGAGAGAAAGGAAAGTGTTTAATTGTGCCAAACTAGTCTTCAGTTACTAAAGTAACTTAAAAGTTATGGCTTCTTGTACTCACTTCCCTACATATGAAACTGTAACCCCTCTGTAATTCACATGGACAATAAAGGAAAAAAAGTTATGGCTTCTTTCAAGATAACCTCTTTGTCTTGTTTCTCTGAAACAGGTCTTGCTATGTAGCACAAGATAATAACCTCAAACCCATGATCTTTCTGCTTCAGCATCCTAAATGCTGGGATTACAGGTATACACCACCATGCCCTATTTCTCAAGGTATTACTAACATGACAGAAACATGACAATGCAGGACCGAGGATGAAATCAAGAGAAATAGATTCAAATTGTCAAACTACAAATCATTGAAAGAAAAAAAGTCAAACTGAAGACTACTTTTCAAGAAATTTCAATTAATAGAAAGCAAAGTTTAAGAACATGAAAATATTGCAGTGCAACATTTGCGATTCTAGGTATATGGACAACAGAATTGATATCAAGGATTCAAATGAGTATTTCTATGTCTATGTTCATAGTAACATTAGTCACAAGAGCCAAAAGGTGAGGCAACACAAGTGTTCATTGACTGAGACTGATGAATGGAGAAGCAAAATATGCTGTTATTCTACATCAAAAACAAGATACATGCTATAATGTGAGTGAAACTTTTTTTAAATTTAATTTTATTTTTTTTTTTGTTTTTTTTTTGGCCTGGGCCTTGGACTCAGGGCCTGAGCACTGTCCCTGGCTTCTTCCCACTCAAGGCTAGCACTCTGCCACTTGAGCCACAGCGCTGCTTCTGGCCGTTTTCTGTATATGTGGTGCTGGGGAATCGAACCTAGGGCCTCGTGTATCCGAGGCAGGCACTCTTGCCACTAGGCTATATCCCCAGCCCTTAAATTTAATTTTATTGTCAAGGTGGTATATGGAGGGGTTACAGTTACATACATAATGAGTACATTTGTTATCAAACTTGTTACCCCCTCCCTCATTTTTCTCCTACTTTCTCTCCTTGAATCTTCCCTCCTTCCAGGTTGTACAGTTAATTTCCCATACTACTATTGCAATGTGAGCGAATCTTAAAGGCATTATACCAAGTGACAAAAGAATGATTCAATGTATATGAAATATACCAGTAACAAAAGAATGACCCTACTTATATGAAATATCTAGAGTATCGGAAAGTAGACAGAAAGAAGAGATAGAAGAAAATACAGCAAATAACTAGTACAAAGTTTTACTTGGGCAAAATTAAAGCATCCTAGTGACATGGGTTGCAGAACAATGTGAATGTACCTAATACCAGTGAGCAGCATGTTTAAAATGGTAAGTTTTATGTTGTATAGATTTTTACCATGATGTTTTTCTAAAAAATATGAAAAATGTTGTGTCCTGAACTTATGCAATATAACCTAGAAAAGAGGAAGGGGAAGGGAGGGGAGGGGAAGAAGACAAAAAGAGGAGGACGACGACAAAGAAGCCAAGGACAAGAAAGAAAAAGAAGGAAGAGAGTGAGAAAGGAAAGAGGGAAGAATTTATGTAATTTGGATATTTCATCCAGATACCAGTGAGACAAATGAAGGTAAAATCCAGTCAGGAGTTCTGATGACCAAGTTTTATGCCCTGGGGCTGGACTTCAGTAGCTGGGAAAAGAGGAGACCATTTTGTAATGATGTGTCCAAAGGGACTGTTATTCATTTGCTGAAAGGCACTATTATGTGTCAACAGGTCTGTGTCAACAAGAGAGCTAGATTGTTATACACAAGGGGTTAAGAATGAACATTTAGATTAAATGATAGAGCTGGTTATATGCTCTTTGAAATAGATTGGCCCCGATTCTGGGAGTTTTCCCTGTGATTTCCATGAGTATTCAAGTTAATAATTGTCTTCTTTATATTCATTTTCCCGTTGCTTAACTTACACAGACAATATTATACCAACACACACGCACACTATCAGTTATTGACTACTTCTGGACCCTGTATTCTGATTTATTGCTCCATTAGTGTGTTCTTTCACCAATACCGTGCTCACTTGATTACTGTAGACTTGTAGTAGGTTTTGAGGCTGAAAAGTGTCACTCCTCTGACTTCACTCTTCTCCTTTAATACTGAGCTGGCTATTCTAGGTCTTTGCCACTTCATAATCAATTTGTCAATATCCGAGAGTAGCTTTGTAATTTTTGTTGTGTTGACTCTATAGATTAAATAGAAAACAAACTAACATCTTGAAAATATTAAGTTTATCTATCCACGGGCATGAAATCATTCTCCATTTATTTAGCTCTTCTTTCATATCTTGTAGTTTTCCTCATATCAATCTTATGCATCATTTGTTAAATTATTTAAAGATTTCATTTGTGGAGTGCTAATACATTCTTAATTTAAATTTCCACTTGTTCATCACCAACATATAGAAAAATGTTTGACTATTATATTTTAACCTTGAATTCTGCAGCCTTGCTAAAATCACTTATCAATTCCAGGATTTGAGAGCAATGAGGTTATTAGCTCTTTCATATTTCTATGTAGGTAACAGTGATACCTGTGAACACCCACTTCCTACTGATTATTGTTAACATGTTTTCTTCTTTTCTATTTCTATTTTAATCTATATATATGTCTTTATATCTAAGTGAATTCTTAAAGAAAACATATTTGAGTCTTAAATTTTAATCTCCAATAATTGCTGTTGTTTCACTAGTGTATTTACATCATTGAGTTTTAAAGTGTTGACTAACATAGGTATATTACCATATGCTACATTTGTTACTGTTTTTGATTTATTGCCTTTCTTCTTTGCTCCTGTTTGTGTATTTAACTTTATAAGTGGTTGCCCCATAGCTTCCTCCATACATTTATAACTAATGAAAGTCTACTTTCAAATAACATTATTCCATTTCCTGGGAAAAGTAGTTTGTGATAATAAATAATTCTAATTCCACTATCCCATCCATCCTTTGTATAATTGCAATCACTCATCTTATTTATACATAAATGTGCAAAAGCATTCATCTATCTTCAACTACATTTTCCATTATGATTTTTGAATGATTGTTATTTATATAAAAACAAATTCTGAATTTTTTTTAAATTCTGAATTTTTATTTTCATTTGCTTGCTATCTAAAGTACTTCCCTGAGAATGACAGTGAGATGGTAATGGCATGACATCACCTGACATCCCTCCGGTGGAGCCACTTTGTTGAAAAGGTATTCTCACACCTAGTTTCCTGCAGAACTGCGAACAATGTGCTGGTGAAAAGTAGTTTTGAGCCAGGTGCAGGTGGCTCAGACCTGTAATTCTAGCTAGTCCTAAGGCTTAGATCTGTGGATTGCAGTTCAAAGCCAGCCCAGGCAGGAAAGTCTGTGAGATTCTTCTCTCCAAAAGGCCAGAAGTCGAGCTGTGGTTCAAGTAGTAGTGTGGTAGCCTTGAGGGAAAAAAAGGTCAGGAACAGTGCTCAGAATCTGAGTTGAAGCAGCAGGACCAGCACAGGAAGGAAGGAAGGAAGGAAGGAAGGAAGGAAGGAAGGAAGGAAGGAAGGAAGGAAGGAAGGAAGGAAGGAAGGAAGGAAGGAAGGAAGGAAGGAAGGAAGGAAGGAAGGGACAGAAAGGAAAAGAAAGGAAAGGAAGAAGGATGGAGGGAGGAAAGAAGGGAGGGAAGGAGGAGAGAAGGAAAGAAAGAAAGAAGGAAGGAAGAAAAGAAAGAAAGAAGGAAGGAAGGAGAAAGGAGGTGGAGGGAGGGACAGAAAGAAAGAGAGAGAGGGAGAAAGGGAAAGAAAGAAAGAAAGCAAGAAAGAAAGGAAGAAAGGAAGGAAGAAAGGAAGAAAAAGAAGAGAAGAAAAGTAGTTTGGGGTCCCTTAACATCTCAAGAGCTTCAGGTGACTACCAGCATCACAAATTCAGGTACTGTGGGCAACATGAACCAAGCACAGTATTCCCAGGGCACAGACATGCTGGCATGGTGAGCCTGGTACGTGTACTGTATAATACAGAATAAGAATTCTGGAAAAAGCCTGGTATTGGTATAAAAACAGACCTGAAGACCAATGGAATAGAACAGAAGACCCAGAAATAAAGATGCATTCTTACAGTCAGCTGATATTCAACAAAGGAGCTAAAGACATACAATGGAAAAAAAAACATAGCCTCTTCAACTACAGGTGCTGGGAAAACTGGGCAGCCACATGTAGAAAACTCAAAGTAGACCCTAGCCTATCACCATGCACCAAGATCAACTCAAAATGGATTAAGGACCTCAACATCAGACCTGAATGCTTGAAACTACTGAAGGACAGAATAGGAGAAACACTAGAACTTATAGGCACAGGTAGGAACTTCCTGAATAGAGTCCCAGGGGCACAACAGATAAGGGAGAGACATGACAAATGGGACTACTACAAAATAAGAAGTTTCTGCACAGCTAAAGACATAGCCACCAAACTAGAAAGACAGCCAACCATACAGGAAATGATCTTTACCATCACAGCAACAGACAAAGGCCTAATATCCATCATCTACAGAGAATTCAAAAAACTAACTCCCTCCAAACCCAGTAAACCAGTTATTAAATGGGCAAAGGAGCTAAAGAGAGACTGAACAGGAGAAGAGATAAAAATGGCAAAGAAACATATGAAGAAATGCTCAACATCCCTGGCAATAAAGGAAATGCAAATAAAAACCCTGAGATACCACCTCACTTCAGTTAGAATGGCCTATACTCTGAACTCAGCCAACAACAAATGCTGGAGAGGATGCGGGGAAAGAGGAACCCTTCTCTACTGTTGGTGGGAGTGCAAATTAGTACAACCACTTTGAAGGTTCCTCCAAAAGCTCAGCATAGACATACCCTATGACCCAGCCGTACTACTCCTAGGCATCTATCCTGGACAATAGGACTCAGGATATCATAAAGACATCTGCACATCCATGTTTATCACTGCACAATTCACAATAGCCCAAATATAGAAACAACCCAGATGGCCCACTACAGATGAACGAATACAAAAAAATGTGGTACCTATACACAATGGAATACTACATAGCGATTAGAAATGATAAAATATTGGTATTTGCAGGGAAATGATCAGAACTTGAACAAATAATGTTGAGTGAGACAAGCCTAGAGAACAAAGGAGCATGGTCTCCTTGATATATGACTGTTAGAGTGGTGGGGGCGGAGGAACACTAGAGACTAGTCGGTGAAACAAAAACTTCTTTTCAAATGGTATTTCCACAGGTTTGGGTCAGCAACCTTACATTATGTATCTAAAACCAAATAACTACTAAACATAAAAAGGTCTAGAATAGACCTATCAGTGGATCACAATAGCTCAACTGCTATGTACATATGATCATATAAGATGAGGATAAGCAAAAACAACTCCAAGAGAAGGACACAGGAGGATTCTATTGTTGATATTACGTTTAAAGTTCTAGGTGAATTTCCTTTGGCGTATGCTACGTGGTTACTGTATATGATTTTGGTACGCTGGGTATTGTATATATGTCTACCTGATCTAGGGAAGGGAAAGAAAAATGAGGGTGTAAGATATCACAAGAAATGTACTCACTGCCTTATTATGTAACTGTACCCTTTTGCACAACACCTTGTCAACAAAATTTAATTAATAAAAAAAAAGAATTCTGGTAAAGACAAAACATGGAACTCTCAGATCAGCTTGGTAATACTACAAGTCACAGCAACATCTGACCGATTGTGGTGGTGACTGCTTGAACAGTTGAAGCATAGACTGACAGGTGCTGCCCAGGAAAGGATTGGCTCCAGTGCAGACTACAGAGACTGTGAGTTAGCAAGGACTTGGAAGAGGAAGAAGCTGCAAGTCCAGTAGGAGCTATGTGAACCCAGGAGCTTGAGAGTCAGGATAGCAGAGACCATCACTATAGAGTATATGCAGATCTCCACATCTTCCTTTGCCTAGAAAATGAATGCAAATAGATGTCACTCCAGAGTCGAGTCTCTACAATGCCATCTACTGCTTGGAAGGACTGTGCTGCTCAGGACATGTTGAGTATTGAAGAATGTATATATGTGTGTATATACATATGTGTGATATATAGATATAGATATAGATATATATCACTAGAGTTGAGTGAACAAAACTAAAGGACTAAGGGACAGCACTCAAGCCCCAAGTTCAAGCCCTGGTACCAGCACACACATGCAAAAAATGTACTTTAAGGGTAGGTGTCATGGAAGACTTACAGCTGGATGAGGGTGCACTACAAAGGATGAAACATTAAAAAAAAGTATAAATAATTCCCATGATAGAGTCCCTTAATAAGCTACAGGGAAGGAATAGAGAAGCCAAGTAATTACCACAAAAAAAGGCTGAAGAAGGAGGTAGACACAGAAGTCTAGTCACTTGGTGAGGAAGATTATTGACCCGTTTCTAAAACTATGGAAGCCACATAAGGATTTGGAGAAAGGGCAGAGATTTCATTGATTTCCAAACATAGCAACTTAAAGCTGTATTCTCTCATAGTTCTGAAGATGAGGAGGCCAACGTTGGGAGGGTTGATCTCTTCTGAAAGCTTTGACAAAAATGCCATTCCATGCTTCTCTCCTTGCTTCTGGTGATGGCCAAGAACACTTGACATTTATCTGTTTGTGCCCTCATCTCTCAAAACATCACATCTTCTTCAAATACTCTTCTTCTTTCTGTGTATCTGTATGTTGGATCTCCCTCTCCTTTCTCTGATTCATAAGGACACCAGTCATTGGGTTTAATGCCCGACCTAACCCAGGGACAATTTCACCTTGCAGCCCTTAATGTAATCACACTTACGAGACCACTTATTCCAAGTAAGATCACTTCCTGAGGTTCCATGTAGACATTTTAGTGAGATTACTCTGATGTACCATAGGCATATTCAGATAGAAAGGATGAAACCCTGAGATAGAGGTGACTAAGGCTGTATTCTACAGAGACATGTAAAAGTCCAAACAAAGTCATCCTGTGGCATTACAATTTGAAACTGGAAGAGTAGGTAAAAATATAAAGGTCATCAGGCACTAGCAGACTCATTAAAGATATTATATAGCATCTGTACAACAAAACATTATATAAATGTTTTGAAGGTTATGGCAGATTGATGGGTATTAACATTAAAAGATATCAGTAAAACATTAGGTGAAAAAGTTCATGTGACAGTGTGTTCAATATTATCTAGTTAATGGTAAAAAGGAAATATCAAACAGAAGTGATCAATGTCCAGCCTGGGACTGAATTAAAGATTCATGAAATTATTTGCTACATGATAGGACAGACAGAAGTCCTTTTAATACGCTCTTGTTGGCTGCTTTCCCATACTGATAATTTTGTATGTCTCACAAATAATGTCATAAATACCCAAATGGTCACTGCTCATGAAAGGACTTTCACAATCATTCATTGCACATGTCTATGGCACTAAATCTAAAGGAGAACTAATGTGGAGAACACTTTGTAGTTTATGAATTATTGTATTTTTCAATATTTAAAATGCTCAAGCATTTCCATTTTGAAGAAGCTATATGGTTATTGGGGAATAAATGGTCAGCTGAAAAGAAAGATGCCATCTGACTAAATATGACTTTTAAAACGAGGACTGTAATAAAATTTCAATTGAATCTAAAGCGCTACATTTCTAAGTTCTAAAGTACATTTTATTGGCTAATTTCTGTCACTTAAAGACACATTTTAAAGAATATTCTAACAACATATTAATTTACAGAAAATAAGACATCGACCATCTACCATTATATTGCTGATTTAGCTATGCTGGACAGCAGGTTTCAGGATTAGGCAAGTGATTACAACAGTCTCACAATTTCAGCTCTGAATCACCATGACAACATGAACATATAATTATATACATGCATTGGAAGAAAACCAAAGAATAAGAAATACAAAAGCATGCAGGGATAATTTTTTTGGTTCTGTGAAGAAAACACAGGAGAGAAGGTTTTCTAAATGTTTCTTACAAAAGAATACCATGTTTGCGAAAATAGTTAATTAAATGAATTTAAGTGTAATATAGCTTAAACACTGTGACCATTTCCATGTTTCAGCCCTCTTGATTTATCAAAGCTCTCAATAGCACACTCAGGAGCATTCAAACAAAACTAAACAGCAATAAAGCTTTCTTCTAAGCTTCCTGTAATTTGAGTGACAATTTATATAATTACAAGTATTTGACAACTTTTTTTATCACTTCTAAATGATTGTGAATATTTTCAAGTTTAGAAGATTATATTTTGAAATGCATTTATACATACAAACCTGCCATAAAAAAGCAAAATAAATTAAGATATTACTATGCTTAGGATGTTGGTTTGTAGGGTGATACACATAAAATAAGAATTTTCAAATAAAGCTAAAGGAAGGGGTTAGTCACTGGATCTAAACACTAGTAGAAGCAGCCTGATTCATTTTGGTTGGTGCTTCAGTTTTCACTAAACAGAAGCATGCCATTCTTTTCATGTGCATCTAAGTGATCTAAAAAATGACCTTTAATATACATACATATATGCATACATACATATGAAATGTAATACAAATTAACCTTCTATTGCTACAGAGACTAAATAAATCTGCCCAAGAATAAAGGAAAGTTTCTTTGTTCAACATTAAACAGCACTCGCTGAGCATTTGGTATAGGAGATACTCTACTTTACAAAGGTGTTCACCAGCTGATTGGGAAGATAGACAAGTAAACAGTAACTCTGTAATACGACATTGGTAAGAAGGAGGATCGTGCATTCCATTACGGAAGCCAGCTCCAGGTTATAACTACTATTCTAACATAGTTGTTGCTGTTATTGATGATGATGATGATGATGATGATGATGATGATGATGATGATGATGATGATGATGATGACGATGATGATGGTGGTGGTGGTGATGGTGATGATGATGATGATGATGCAGGTCCTGCAGCTTGAACTCAGGCCTGAGTGCTGTCCCTAAGCTCTTTTGCTCAAGGCTACCAGTCTAGCACTTGAGACACAACTCCACTTTTATCTGTTTTTGGTGGTTAATTGGAGATAAGAATCTCACAGACTTTCCTGCCCCAGGCTGTCTTTGAACCATGATCCTCAGATCTCAGCCTTCTGAGTAGTTAGGATTACAGGCTTGAGCCACTGGCACCTGGTTCTAGTATCGTTTTAAATGTGATGTTAATAGTTTCTATCTCACTTGTGGTCTCAGCGTTGTCAATAAATCATGTGAACATAGGGACACTCTGGACTGAGCCCAAAAAGGCTTCCTGGAGGAAGTGGTGTCCAAGATAAGTCCTAACCAAGTGAGTAAGGGTGTGGAGGGCCTAGCTGTTTCCCAAATCACCCTAGTGGCAGCCTCTTTCAAGTATTTTCCCAACACAGGCGACTTTCTGCTTGCACTCTGGATCATGCAGTCATTCACCTTCTGGAAAGCTCAGATTCCAGGGGCACAGGTGAAGCTAACATCTGGGCACTTCTTCCTCACAGTTGTATGTGTTCTGCTTCCTCCAAAGCACTACACAGAGCAGGTTCACAGAAGGGCCCACAGCCACAATGATGCTGGAGTTGATCTCTGTTGCATTTGTGAACCCCAGCCCCTTGCCTTTCAGAAAAGCATCTCTCTCAGGAAGTGAGAAAAAGTGTTACATGGCCCAGCTCCTGAAAACATAGGGAGGAGCCAGGACCCCAGAGGAACAAAGTCCCTTCAGAGAGTTGTTCTGGATATTGCTAGATCTTAAGTATTCTGAGCTGCTGACTCCTTACCACCATCTGTAAGCCCTGCGCAACAATAAAGTCAGCATAGAATAACACAGGACTGTGCAAAAGAAGATAGATCTCTAAATGCACAATGCCAATACATAGGTTTTCCAAAATGCTCAGGATAACGATCCCACCCTTGGATGCACTGCAATCTTCGCACTTCTTTGTAACTCTATAGTAACAAGCTGGAGGGGAAAGACGAAAATGCCAGCCTCAAGTGGTAACCACAGTTGAAACCAGTCATTTCAATCTATTTCTTCAAAAGAAATTAAGTGATTATCAATCTTTCAGTTTTAAGCCTTTCTCACTTTTCAAAACAACACCAAAGTTTGTGCAAGAGGACCATGGCTTTTTGCATCCTGGTTACATTGGAAGGGGAGTGCAGTTGTTTTCTGGTTGATCTGTACCAGGAGTGACTGGTCTCCTTGGAGCGTTGGCCAATTAGGTATGAATGGTCCCAACCCTCACTCTGTGGGTTTCCACTGCTGCTGAACACTCTTCATGTGTTAGTGGCTGGAGCAATGTTCTAATAAGCACCACCCCTCCTCAATGAACTGAGCACACTTCAGATCCCCAGCAGATCATCTTGAAGATAGCCTTGGACTTTCTTTGGTCTCTATTCTAAATATATTCTCCGCAGTCCTTGCTGTGACCATCATCATAAGCTGTGAGATCAGTTTATAAGGAAGAAGCATTTATTTTGGCTCACGACTTCCAGGAACTCAGGCTCTGCGTCAGTTGGCTCTGTTATTTTGGATCTCCAACAACATACTTCATGGCAGGAGTAGGAGGTGGAAAGACCTAGTCAATTCCCCAAGGATGAACAGCATAGCGATTGGAAGGGGCCCAGCCTCCAGTATCCCCTTTGGGGGCACACCTCCAGTGATCAAACTTCCTTCCCCCAGGCCCTGCCTATTAAAGGTTCTACCATCTCTCTTTAGCCCATAGGCTGTCTTCAAAGGTTTCAATACATGGACTTCAGAAGACAAAGAAGACCCAAACTCTAGCAGTCACCAGCTAATTTTCACACAGATGTACAGGCTCCTAAGATCTTTAAGTCTATAACCCCATGCCCAAAGATAGAAATACACCTCATATTTAGCTCTCCCACGTGAGTCTGCAGTGATAAAAGAGTGCCTTGTGCCTTTTCCTTGTTGTTCTCCTTTGTAGAGGTTCCCATCCTAAAGCTGTGATCAAACAAAACTACATGATTAGGCCTCCTCCTCCTCCTCCTCCTCCTCCTCCTCCTCCTCCTCCTCCTCCCCCTCCCCCCTCCCCCTCCCCCTCCCCCTCCCCCTCCCCCTCCCCCTCCCCCTCCCCCTCCTCCTCCTCCTCCTCCTCCTCCCTCCCCCACCCCTTACAGGTCTCACCAAGGAGGTCACTATATCCTGTAAAAGGGTCACTCAGAACAGCTTTCACGCATTCTCTCAGGGAATAAATAATATGGAAATTAGAAACAAATACCAGAGCAGGACAAATACAAAGTGCCTTGCTGTGCACAACAAAACCTGAAGCTCTGAAGTGCTACCCAGACCTAATGGCCTGTTCCATGACATCTGTCTCCTTGCTCAGACCCCATAAAAGCCCAGCTCCAACCCCACCTCCTTGCACAACCTCCTTTCCCTAGCTGCTATATCTCAATAAACAGTCTCATCTATTAGAAAGTCAAGGCCAGCCTGCTCCTTTTACCTCCATTTTCCTAACAAAAAACCCTTTAAATTTAAATTTTTGTCTTTTCCTGAGCTAGCAGTGTACCACATAATACTACTTTTGCTATGTTAGACAGTGAACATCTAACATAAGACCACAAGAAAAAGCAAGCAATACTCTACAGTGTACTACATCATGTTACAACATATGACCTTTGATGTGTGTTAAATGCATTTGGTTCATTATGTCTATAGTTTACATGAGTTTATCAAGGTATCACCTCATTGTAAGTTGAGAAGTACTTGTTCATCTATGTAGAAACAAGAATGAGGACAACTCCATGCGTCCAAGTAGGAAGAAGAACTAGAGGGTCACTCTAATAACTTCGGGATCACCCAGAAATTTAAAATTATTTTAAATTTAGAAATTTGAAAAAATTCACCATGCACCAGTGGCTCACTTCTATAATCCTAGCTACTCAAAATGCTGAGATCTGGAGGACTGAAATTCAAAACTAAACACAGGCCAAAAAAAAATAGTTCACAAGACTCTATCTCCAATTAACAAGCAAAAAGTCAGGCTGGAGGTATGACTCAAGTGGTAGAACACCAGCCATAAGCAAATAAAGCTCAGTGAGCACATCTTGAGTTCAACATTTTAGTACTAGCATAAAGAAATTGCTCTTTCAGGGCTGGGAATATGGCCTAGTGGCTAGAGTGCTTGCCTCATATACATGAAGCCCTGGGTTCAATTCCTCAGCACCACATACACAGAAAAAGGCCAGAGGTGGTGCTGTGGCTTAAGTGGCAGAGTGCTAGCCTTGAGCAAAAAGAAGCCAGGGCTCAGGCCCTGAGTCCAAGCCCCAGGACTGGCCAAAAAAAAAAAAAAAAAAGAAACAAAGAAAGAAAAGAAATTGCTCTTTCACATTTTCATTAGGAAATACAATCTTCTTCCCTCTCCACTCTCCTCTTCTAAATTTCTTTACGTGTGTGTGTATATGAGCACACACACATGCACACATGTGTGCATATAGGTGCGCTGGCACTGGTTCTTGAACTCTGAGCCTAGACTCTGTCCCTTAACTTCTCCAAGCAAGATTGCACTCTACTACTCGAGTCACACCTCTTTTCTAGCTTTTTGGTGGTTAATTGAAGATAAGATTCTCATGGACTTTCCTGCCCAAGCTAGCTTCAAACTATGATCCCTGGATCTCAGCCTCCTGGTAGCTATGATTACAGGAGAGAGCTACAAGCATCCAGCTCTCCTCTTTATTTCTGACATTATCCTTCATATGAAATAGATTGTGAGTTCTAAATTATATAATAATAAATATAAATTCCAACTTTCTCTTGGTGGCACAGCAGTCTTGGGTCTTGAACTCGGGGTTTGGGCACTATCCTTGAGATTTATTATTCAAAGCCTTGCTTTACTTTCAGCTTTTTGGCACTTAATTGGAGATAAGGCTCACATCACACACTTTCCTGCCAGTGGTGACCTCCAATCATGATCCTCAGCTCTCAGCCTCCCTAGTAGCTAGGATCACGGGCATGAGCCATGGTGCCCAGCTGAATGCCCACTTTGAAAAGTCCAGATTCTCGAATGGCAGAAGTTTCCCTTCCTGCTTTCTTCATATTTTTCCTCTACTGTACTTAGTGTGAGTTCTATGATGCCCCAGAAAATACAACCAGCTTAAAGCAACCTGTCTTAGTTTCCCCATGCTGCTATCATGAGACCCTGGACAGGATATTTAACATCTCCAGGCCTTAATTTTCTCATAATAGGTTAGAACAGGGAAGCAATTAAAGATACAATTATTTCTTGTTTTATATGAATAAAAATGTTTACTGGAAAATTATGTAAGAAATCTTAGTTTTTACGTACAGTAATGAGTAAATTACAATGAAGCCTTCCATGATCTGCAACCATTAAACAAATGAGCTCTCTGTACATTCGAATTCAGGAAAAGGTCAGTGGACTACATAGGAAGCTACTAGAGTGGTTACGTTTCTGACTAGAAAGAAAGGCAAAAGAATGTGCAGTTTTAGATACAATTTTATATAAACAATGTGAATTACTTTTGTCTTTTTTAATTGTTATCATAAAGGTGATGTACAGAGGGGTTACAGTTATATGTCAGGTAATGAGTACATTCTTTTTGGACAGTGCCACCCGTGCTTCCTCACTCTGCACAACTTTTAAAGTTCATTTTCAACATAGTGTCTAGAGAGAAACTGCTGCATCTACTTTTGTAAGTTTTAAAAAATCATAAAATGAAAATTAATGAATAATTTAATAAACATCATTTTTTTTCTTACAGTTCCCATTTTGGGTAGAAACCTAGAAGCAGTTTTAAATGATCATCATACTGGGGTATTTGAAGTTTAGAGTTTAAATGCAAAACAGATTTTTTTTTCAAATTTTTATTATCAAACTGATGTACGGAGAGGTTACAGTTTCATACGTTAGGCATTGGATACATTACTTATACTGTTTGTTACCTTGTCCCTCATACCCCCTTCCCTCCTCCCCCTTTCCCTTTCCCCCCCTGAGGTGTTCAGTTCACTTACACCAAACAGTTTTGCAAGTATTGCTTTTGTAGTTGTTTGTCTTTTTTTACCCTGTGTCTCTCAATTTTGGTATTCCCTTTCAATTTCCTACTTCTAATACCAGTATACACGGTTTCCAATATACTCAGATACGATTACAGAGATAGTGTAGGTACAACCACAGGAAGGTGATACAAGAACATCATCAATAATAGAAGCTACAGATACAGATGGGACGTTGAAAGTAGTTACAACTGTGATATAACAATCGTTTCCATAACATGGAGTTCATTTCACTTAGCATCATCTTATGTGTTCATAAGGGTATAGCTATTGGGCTCTTGTGATGCTCTGCTATGACTTGCCTAAACCTGTACTAATTATTCCCAATAAGGGAGACCACAGAGTCCCTGTTTCTTTGGGTCTGGCTCACTTCACTTAGTATAATTTTTTCCAAGTCTTTCCATTTCCTTACAAATGGGGCAATGTCATTCTTTCTGATAGAGGCATAAAATTCTATTGTGTATATGTACCACATTTTCCTGATCCATTCGTCTACTGAGGGGCATCTGGGTTGGTTCCAGATTCTCGCTATCACAAATTGTGCTGCGATGAACATTGTTGTGCTGGTGGCATTACTGTGATTTTGTTTGTGGTCTTTTGGATAGATACCCAAAAGTGGGGCTGCTGGGTCATAGGGGAGTTCTATATTTAGCCTTCTCCATACTGCTTGCCAGAGTGGCTGAACCAGTTTACATTCCCACCAACAATGAAGTAGGGTTCCCTTTTGGCCACATCCCCTCCAACAATTGTTATTGTTGGTTTTCTTGATATATGACATTCTTACTGGGATGAGATGGAATCTCAATGTTGTTTTGATTTGCATTTCTTTTATGGCCAGTGATGTAGAGCATTTTTTTCATATGTCTCTTGGCCATTCTCATTTCCTCATCAGAGAAGTCTCTTTTTAAGTCTTTAGCCCACTTGATGAGGGGGCTGTTGGATCTTTGCGGTTTTGTTTTGGAAGAAGGTAATTTTTTTAGTTCTGCATATATTTTAGAGATGAGGCCTTAAGATACAATTATTCCTAAAAAGCCATTTCTCTACGTCTATAAACTCTAAGAGGGTGTCGGGTGTGTTCACTGTAGTCTCCCAGCCCATGAAGTGAACTCCACCCTGCACAGGTTTGACTTCTGTCATCAGTTTTAGAAGTTGTAATGGAACAAGTGAGCTTTGACTGAAATCACAGAAAAGGAATCGCTCCAGTTTCTCAGTGCCTGCATTGACCTTCTTTGCTCTGCCATCTCAGACACATAAAAGGATTCTTTTATGTCTAATATTCAAGCTAATCTTTACATATATTTGTTAATATAAAATAGAAGTGTTTTGATAATAACACAAGAAATGGTTTTATGCCCATCCTTGATTTTTTAATTTGCCAAATGATGTAAGAGAGATGTATGCATTTTTTAAAGTACAAATACATCTACCTTTCATGGCTATACGTTAAGCTGGCCCTTTATGTGAAACAATACAACTAATTCCTATTAAAGCTTCCATGAATAAAAAGCTATTTTGTGGACACAGAAATCCACTTTTTCTAAATCTCATTTCTTTTTATCTTTGCTACCACCATTCTGCTCTTTCTTTGTGCAAAAGAGTAAATCCTTTCAGAGCCAACAGGCTCAAATACCATAGCGACTGAGATTACCAATACTGACGTCCAGCTGAATAAACTGTAAGAAACGGTTCCTCTCACCTTCACCTTGAAATAATCACTCCTGTGAAAGTACAGGCTCCTTGGAGACAAATGACAGAAAAAAACAACCCTTACTTCAGCCTTGAAAGCTAGCTTCAGTGATGGTGTGTACAAAAAAAAAAAAAGCTTTACCAGAAATAATACCAAATTTGAAAGAAAACCTTTAGACAACTGAGCCTCCCACCTTGGCACATTTTTCAAAATGACCTCAAATCTTCTCCATGTTTGTGTATTCACCAAATATTTCTGCTTATTATTGATGTAATATTTTAAAGCCTTTTCTTCAAGCTTTCTTCACCCTAATACCAGTAAATTATTTTAGACATCAATTAACTCTTCCATTGTTAATAAATCTCATAACTCATGGACAAGGCCCAGAAACTTTCTAAAATATGCACTATAACTTAAAATTCTTAGATAAAGGCAGAAAAGCATATAGGCATAATACAATAATTGACCTTTTAGTGACAAAGGCTCAAATCTAATAAAACTGTATTCCAGATTTTTATCCTTCATATTCCCATGTTCCTACACTCCTGTCACACCAAATGATCCAACTTTAGGTCACATTCATCTCCTCTCTTACTCATATTAACTCATCAGAAAAACTCAGATGGACTCTGGTGGCTCACACCTGTAGTCCTAGTTACTCAGGAGGCTGAGATCTGAGGGTTATGGTTTGAAGCCAGGCCATTCAGAAAACTCCACAAGAAAAGTAAAGATGTGGTTCAAGTGGTAGGGTGTCAGCGTTGAGCCAAACAGCCAAGTGAAAGAGTTAAACCATAATTTCAAGACCCAAGGAAAAGCTAGAAATGAGAAAATACGGTGACAAGTAAACCTTAAAAGCCAAATTGCTATGTGGAAACAGATCAATCTGAAAAAGTTACCCATGTATGAACCCAATTACATTACAATCTAGAGAAAGGCAAAATTATATACAGCTAACAGATTTGGGGAAGACTGAGGATATGGAAGGATTAATACTTTTGAATCTCAGTAAAGCTTTAGGTTAGTATAAGTACTGACAGATGCATCATACATTTGTCATACCCTGCAGAACTTTACAGAACAGAAAGTAAACATCGAAGTGTTTTCACAAACATGTCTTCCAAGAGACTGTAGGTTTCCATAAAGGAATGCTGTCTATGAAAACAGACTCCAATTGTTAATCAGAGTGTAGAATCAATCTTATTGAAGGAAATCTGAAAGAAAAGGTGTTAACCTAGGTATCGTTCCTTGAGTGGAATCTGTTAAGACTAAAGGCAAAGGAACTGGACTGTAATCAACTTAATAAAAGTATTCCCAATGGGGTATGAGTTAGTCTTGGAACTTCTGTAAATACATATTGGAAGTGAACGCTTAAGAAAATTAATGAACTGGAGAAAAAGCCAGTTTTCTCATGGTTGGATTGGGAAATGAAAGATAATTAATGGGAATGGGGAAGAATTATGATTTGCATGGTAATAGATTATAATGTGAATTCATGTTTAGTTTAATCTAGATACAGATAAATACACATAGAAGTATTTATAAAGAATGTATGTCTCGGGCTATTATATACACATATATTTCCTTGTTCTTCCCATTGAAAACACCTAAAAGAAATAGCATTTCCATAGCATAAACACACCTAACCACCAGATCTTGGTTTCCATACCATTCTCCAATTAAAAGAAAAAATTCCAGGATTCCTAAAGAAGTGGCTGCTTCTATGACCAAGATAGGAAATAAATAAGATGACTTTGGATCCTCCTATCATGACAAAAAATCCTGTAGCTTCTAGAGGTATAAACAGTAGATAGGTAGATAAGAGAGATGATCTACAGATAGATAAATACAGACAGATCAATACTGATGAGGAAATGCTAAAAGAACACCAGAATCAGATAAAATGACTCCCCATGGCCAAAGATGGAAGGGTTTGAGCAATAAAATAAATGAAACAGTATAGGATTATTGCCAAAGTATAAGTATGTATCTGTGTGTTCATATTTTATAAATAAATCATTGAATATGAATAAGAGAAATGGGACAAAACTATTTCTTGTGTGACATCTCCATAGACATCTTTCCAAAGAAAAGTCCATGGTCCATGGCAGGAAAAAAAACAGCAAAGTTCCAATAGAAGGATTCTATAACATACATGATTAGATGTATAAAACTCAATGTAATTGAGGTTAAACTGAAAAATGACCAACTTAAAGTTGTCTGGTTCCCAAACCTGTAACTTACAAATATTATCTTATACATCCAAAGAGTCTTTAACCTTGAAATGAGAAAACTTGAACTATCTGGATGAGCCCTAAAGGTCAATACAAATGTCTTTATAAAATAAAGGCAGAGGGAGGGAGATTTAACACAGAGACACCCAGAGGTATAGTCCGTCTTGAAGATGGAGATGGTGACTGGAATGATGATGACAAGATTGAGAGTGCCAAAACATGAAAGAAGAAAGGACCTTTTCCTCCTTGAGGACCCTGAAAATGTTTCCCAGCAATGTTTCAGGCTTCCAGATTTCCCTGGAACTATGAAAAAGTAAACTTCTATTGTTCTAAGCCATTTTAGTAAGTCATATCAGCCACAGGAAACAAATATACTCAATAAAAAAATCAGAAAAGTCAAGAGGAATCTAAGAAGATATGACAACATGTGTTGTTACACCCTGGATGGAATCCTGAAACAGAAAATGATACAAAAGATAAAAACTAGGGAATTCTGAATAAATTGTGCAGTTTTTTTTAGTAATACTGTATTAATATTGGTTCATTAATTATAATTTATCATGCTAATAAAGGAAACGGTGTGGTGTTACGTGGGAGAATATACGTATATGTGTGTGTGTTTCCAATTTTCTATAACTATAAAACTGTTGGAAAATTGTCTTTGAAAATTATTAATTTTAAGAAAATAACACTAGAAAAAATTGATTACAACATATTCTGGTCACAGGAGTATTGTAAAAGGTTAGTACACAATGAAATATAATTTTGCATGGGAAAATATGCTCTAATATATTTATTAGAATTTTCAAGACAAAGAACAGAGAAAGAAAACAATTTTAAGACACTAAAAAGGAAATAAGAGCAGAGAAAACTATCTATTCTAATAAACAGGATAAGAAAAAAATATATAATAAAATATGATAAAATGAGAACAAAATAATATGGAATGAGGACGAAATGCATCAATTTTAGAGCAATTAAATGAGATGATTAAATTTATAGGTTTAATTTCTAGTAAGACTACTTGCAACTAACAACACAGGAAGATTAAAAAATAAAACAGATTCATTTATGACGAGGGAGTATGCAGAATTCAAATCAAAAAGCATGAAATGGGACAAGAAGGGATTTATAATGATATAAGCTGTAATTCTCCCAAGAAGATAAGTCTTTTCATGAATCCTCATGCCTAGATAGCATACCATAAAACTCTAAAGTAAAAGCTATTAGAAAAAAGTGTGGATTTGTTGAACTAAAAAAGTTATAATAGAAATCTTTAACTCACTTCTCAGAAGAGAACAGGTTAAATAGACATAAAATAAAGACGTTCACAGAGAATGTGAATAACAAGGCTACCAAATATGCTTTATTAATTATGAATATTCAAATTACAGATAGTAACTTAATTTCAAACAACTCTAAAACACTGGCCAAACTGTAGAAATATCTTTACTTGATGACAATATCGAAGGAACATGACTTTGTATATCACCTTTATAATTTGTCTTTAAGGAAACTTTCCCAACATAATAAATGTAGTGTTAACAAGACATTCATCACAGAATAAGTGAGACTAGGGCTGGGAATATGGCCTAGTGGTAAAGTGCTCCCCTCGTATACATGAAGCCCTGGGTTCGATTCCTCAGCACCACATATACAGAAAAAGCCAGAAGTGGTGCTGTGGCTCAAGAGGTAGAGTGCTAGCCTTGAGCAAAAAGAAGCCAGGGACAGTGCTCAGCCCCTGAGTCCATGCCTCAGGACTGGCAACAAAAACAAAACAAAATAAAACAGAATAAGTGAGACCACTCCTATACATTTAAGATATGCCTTAAAGTTGCATTATCAAACAATTGTTATCTGGGCACTGGTTCACATCTGTAATCCCAGTTACTCAGAACACTGAGATCTGACTTCAAGGCTCAAAGCCATCCCATGCAGCAGGAGAGTCCATGAGACTCTTACCTCCAATTAACCACCAAAAAACCAGGTGTGAAATGGTGGCTCGAGTGGTAGAACACCAATCTGGAAGAAAAAGCTGAAGGATAGTGCCAGGCCCTGACTTCAAGCCACAGTACCAGCATGAAAACTATATATACTGTTCCACAGGCAGGGTAAAATGGTGGATTAGAGAAATGTGCCAATTTGAATCTGTGAATGAGAAGAGCCAGGTAACACAGAAGAGAGATGTATCAACTTTGATATATTTCACAGCCAAATTTCCTCAGCCAGAGTGGAACATAGTTCTGAGCATTGAAATGGAATGACTGACTATTGAGCGATACCCCTCCAATTTAGTCACAGGAACGTGCACTACAACCAAAACAGTACTAGCCAGTCTTAAACAATTTGAGAAATAAAAGGACAAAAGGAGATTGAAACCTCCACCTACAAATATGGCCCTAGTGGAGACACACACACAGACACACACACACACACACACACACACACACACACACACACACACACACACACTCCATGAATAAACAAAGCAACATGGTTCAAAAGCCAACAACTCAGCCTGGCACTTAAGCCTGTAGTCCTAACTTCCTGCAAAGTGGAGTTTGCTGGATTGCAGTTTGAGGCCAGCCTGGGAGAAAACAGAAGTTCAAAAGACACCATCTCATTCAATGCTCAAGTGCAGTGGCACACATGTGTCATCCCAGTGATGGTGGGAAACCTAAAGAGGAGGGTCACAGGCCAGGCCAGCCCAGGCATTAAGCTAGATCCTCTCTTGAAAATAACCAATATGAAGGGGAAGGGGGGTTCACACCAAGGGGTGTAATGCTTGATTAGCAAGCCCAAGGCTCTAAGTTCAAACCCCAGTCCAGCCAAGAAATTCCAGCAACTCCACAATAAAGGACTTAAATCGTGAAAAGAGATTCAAAGAAATGTTTTTCAATTTTAAAAAAGTGTCCATGAAATTAAAGAAGAATTTAAAGAGAAAAACCTGGGCTGGGAATATGGAGCGCTTGCCTCGTATACATGAAGCCATGGGTTCGATTCCCCAGCACCACATATATAGAAAATGGCCAGAAGTGGCGCTGTGGCTCAAGTGGCAGAGTGCTAGCCTTGAGCAAAAGGAAGCCAGGGACAGTGCTCAGGCCCTGAGTTCAAGGCCCAGGACTGGACACAAATAAATAAATAAATAAATAAATAAATAAATAAATAAATAAATAAATAAATAAATAAATAAATAAATAAATAAATAGAAAAACCTCCAGCATCACAAGAAGGCTTAGAGAACACCAAACAGACAAGATCAGAGAAGGAAAGCCTCTAGATACATTATAGTTAAAAACACTAACTATATAGAAAGAAGAATTATGAAAGCTGAAAAGGAGAAGTAATTAGCTATACACAAAAGCAGGCCAATAGAAAACAGCAGATTTCTCAATACAAACTCTAAGTTCAAAGAGGACACAGAAGAACATAATCCAAGCCCTGAAACATATTCTTCAATCCAGATTAATGTATCAAACAAAGATAGCCTTTATACTTCATAAAGAAAAAATATCTTCCAGGACAAAAACTAAGGAAATATGTATTAACATGGGAATAGAAGAGCCTTTTATTTAAGTTTAGAATTTCTGAAAATATATCATGCCAAAACAAATATAAAAAGCAAGAATTTTCCTCATACATTTTCTATAATGATAGTTCATCAACAGATGTTTAAGTTGAAAGCCTGTTTTACTACAATAGAAGCTACATGTTTTGACTACAATCTATAGAACATTATTTGTGTTACCATAACATGCTAGAATATGATAAATTATGTAAAAAAAGGAAGACGTTTGTCTGAAACAAAGTCCTCTTACACTAAAGTGAATTTTGAATCGGCTTCATGATAGAAAAGCTAAACATGAGATGTTTGAACTGCAATGGTTAGTCATGTTAATATGTTCAACAATGGCAAGTTAAATAGGTCTTCTTGATTTTGATTTGAAACACAAAATAATCTAAAGTAAAAAATTGATTTAAATACATTTTAATAAGAGTATGAATATTTGGGGAAATCGAGTAAAAGGCACCCTCCTCTAGAGCACTTCGTAGATATAATTTCCTTTGTCAACTTGAATAATCATATATGTGGGCTTGATCAATCAACTCTAATAGTGGTGAAGATTGGAGAGGGACATTGCAGATACTCCTCACAGCAGTAGACTAGGAATCTAAAATCAGCAGTAAGCTGCATCTGAAGAACTGGGCACCCTGTACTGCCAGAATACAGTAAAACTTCATTTACAATAGTCAACAACTCAAAACCTTACTATTTAATGAAATAATTCCTGTAAGTTGCCTTCAATTACATTTTCTTTCTTGGCAGTACTGTGGCTTCAACAATGAGCCTCTCATTCTCACTTGGCTTTGTCACTCAACCCCGGAGCTCCACCACTTGAGCCGCAGCTCTGCTTCCAGGTTGTTTTGCTGGTTAATTGGAAATAAGAGTCTCATGGTGTTCCCGTACCTGGATGGCAATGAATCATAATCCGCATATCATAGTAGCTGGCACTGCAGGTAGTAATAATCCTGAGTAGCTAGGATTCCAGAAGGAGCCACCAGCATCTGGCCTCATTTGCTGATGATTTTAGAGATGGAGTCTAGTGAACTTTTTATGTCTAGGCTGGCCTAAAATGCAGTTCTCCACATCCCATTTTACTGAGTAGCTAGGATTACAGGCATGAGCCACCATGGCCAAATGCATTCAGTTACTTTTTATGAACTGATTACAAAAACCATAGCTGGTTCAGGAAAAGAATGCTGATATAAAAAAATATGTCCCTCTTCACAAATTTATGTGTCCCTCTTGCATAGGAGCCATGCTACTAATCTTATTTCCATCATTCTAATTTTAGTTTGTATGCTGTCAAGCAAGCACCATAAAACTTGATTTTGAATCTCTAATCAGCCAAAAATATCACCTTCAATAATGAAAGCTTCTCAAAAGACCTATAGTAACTGGCTAGTCAATGCTGCAGATTCCAGAGACCTCCTAGCTAGCAATTAACAAACAAACCCTACTCCTCTCTAGTAAGGGTCTCTAGCCGAGGCAAACCATCTGAAATTTTCCATCCTTGAACCAAATGATTATTGAAGAGTTTACAGCTGCCTCCTGATATATTAACATAGTTGGAGAAATGGTATCCTAAATGATATGTGTTAGCGCTCGCATTCCTCATATAATTTCCTCTTTTATTTTCATTTGTTTTTGTGGTGCTTTGGATGGGACTGAGCGTCTGATGCAAGCTCTAGCCTCAGCCTTGACTTAGTATCATTATACGTGTGTGCTATTTTGAAATCGAATCCCTAGGATATAAAATATTGGAAATGTGATCATCAATAAATTATAATGACATAGAAACTAAGTGTTCCTAGTCTAGAAGTTAAAGTAGATAGATGGATGAAAGAAACAAGAGTCCAGAAACAAAATTAAGGATATGTAGGAATAGAATATGTGAGGAAATAATGGGCCACTCATTAAATCACACTAAATCACATTAGCGCAATTATATGGGGGAGCTATTTACAAAACCTTGCTGATTATCCTGACTTGTATAAAAGAAAAGCAAGGGGCATACCAGTAGGAATTGTATGCACATTAATCAACTATTAGCTTACAAGGTATTGTTCGAATGCATAAATTAGTAATAGTTTCACATATGTCATTGTTATCAAACACAAAAATGTTATAATTTGGGGTAGCATTGAAGTTTGCTTTTGTATGTAAGATAAAGTAGTAGAGCTAATTAAAAAACTAGTGAATTAATCTTGGGGGAAATAGGTGCAAGAGAAAAAATTTTCACTTGGACCCACACAGGCACCTGAGAAAGTGGACAACAAATGAAGTTTCCTCCTCAGGACCTGACAGATAGATGTAGCATTCTTCATCATCCTGCCCTGGGACATCCTGCGACCCCATCCTTCTCAGGCTTTCCAAATGGTAGCAGGAGTCTGAAAAGATCCTGTCTTTCAGCCAGTGTTGTCCAACACTGAAGCAGCATAGAAGGGCTCAGGAGGGTAAGCGAGATGAAGACAGAGGCGGAGACAATGACATGAATTGCTGCATCATACCTTTCATGTCCTGCATACCTGCTGTGTACTTCCTGGCTCAAAACACCTTCCTTTCTTCCCTCCTACAGCAAATTCTTCACAAGAGGGGGCTGTTTGGGTCCTTTCTCCTCACTTAATCTGCCCAAGAGCTAAATCTGAAGATGATTTAATTTCCTCCCATTATCAAATTTACAAATGTGTTTTCTGTGGCAATCTCCTGACAGATAATTTAATTCAAACATTATTGGCAATCACAATACTCTTTAGCAGCAAGCCTTACAACAGATATCCTCTAGCATGACATTAAGACAAATAAAAATGGGAATTCAGACTCCCACTAAAATCAGCCATTCCTATCCTATATAATGCTTTTGTCATTATTTTCAGAACTTATAATTTTACTTTTTCATCTCCCCAGACCTTTCCTTTTAGGGAAAGGTATTCAGGTGAATATATCATTTTTAAAATTTACCTTTAAAATTTCAAAAAGCAATGTCACATTAGGTACTGATGGCTCATGCCTGTAAACCTAGCTACACAGGAAGAGGAATCTGAGGATCATGGTTCAAAGCCAGCTCAAACAGGAAAGTCCATGAGATTCTTTTCTCCAGTGAAAATGTGACTCAAGTGGTAAAGTACCAGCCATGAGAGTAAAAGGTAAAGGACAGTGCCCAGGCCTGAAGTTCAAGTCCCAGTACCAACACACACAAACACACACACACATACACACACACACACACACACACCACAAAATGTCACCACTCAGACATATATTATACATCCCATTTCTACAATAGTAAATGTATGTACAATGTACATATGCATACATGTATGTAAAGGGGATATATACATACATGTATATACCAGAGACATATACGCATGTATATATGTATGTAATGTATGTATAGCATAAATGTATGTAAAATAATAACAATACATAGCATGCATAATGCATATTATACATCCTATGTTCCAAATTCCCATTATTCCAGCAGCATTGGGACCATGTGCTTTTCATCATTTTAAAATATAATTTTATTGTTATTATCATAAGTCAGCTAATGAGTACATTACTTTTTTTGGACCATGTCTCCCCTTCCTTCACTTTAGTTCAGTTTCCACATAGTATATATTGAGTAGCATAATTGCATTTGCTCACCCTTCATCCCTCCCTTCCTGCAACCTCTTATGCCCCCTAGAAAAGAAAAAAAAAAAAAAACACCACCACCAACAACAACAACAACAATGCCATGTTTTCATTTCCTGGAATTCTTTTAGATAAATACTATCTTAAACGTTCAAAAATATTGCTCCTACTGTGAAATTCACAAGATAATATGTTGGAAATTAACTGTACAAATTGGGGGAAAGGGAAATTAGGAGAAAAATGAGGAAGGGGATAATAAGTTTGACAAGAAATGTATTCACTACCTTATGTGTGTGTAATTGTAACCCCTCTGCACATCACCTTGGCAATAAAATTAATTTTTAAAAATAACTTTAAAAATTAAAAAAGTGTTGCTCCTTTGGGTTCCTCTCTCTCTTTTTTTTTTTTTTTTTTGTTGGTTGTGAGGCTTGAACTCAGGGCCTAGGCACTGTCCCTGAGCCTCTTTGTGCTCTAGGGTAGTGCTCTACCAGTTGAGCTACAGCACCACTTCTTAGGTTCCTCTCCTAAGGGTATCTTCATTGTGAATGCCAAGAGTCCTGTATAATTTATCTTGTTTTAGTATATTTTAGATTTAGCTTCTGCAGATGAGAGAAAACATGCACACTTTGTCTCTCTGAGGCTGGCTAAACATGATTTATTCTTCAAGCAGAGCTAAGGAAGTCAAAAAACCTCCCATGCTCCTGGGTTGGGAGGATTAACATCGTGAAAATGGCAATACTGCCAAAGGCTATCTACAAATTGAGTGAAATACCCATCAATATCCAAACACACCAGGGCTGGGGATATGGCCTAGTGGCAAGAGTGCTTGCCTTGTATACATGAAGCCCTGGGTTCAATTCCCCAACACCATGTATACAGAAAATAGCCAGAAATGGTGCTGTGGCTCAAGTGACAGAGTGCTAGCCTTGAGCAAAAAGAAGCCAGGGACAGTGCTCAGGCCCTGAGTCCAAGGCCCAGGACTGGCAAAAAAAAAAAAAATCCAAACACCATTCTTTAATGAAATAGAGGAAGCAATCCAAAAATTCATATGAAATAACACAAGACCTCAACTAACAGAAACAATCCTTACCAGGAAGAACAGTGCTGGAGGAATATCAATACTAAGTTTCAAACTCTATCACAAAGCCATAGTAATAAAAAAAGGGGGGCATGAGGGACAAGGTAACAAACAGTACAAGAAATGTATCCAATGCCCAATGTATGAAACTGTAACCTCTCTGTACATCAGTTTGATAATAAAAATTTGAAAAAAAAAAGTTGAACAAACAAAAAAACAAAAAAACAGCTTTTTATTGGCACAAGAACAGGCCTGAGGACCAATGGAATAGAACTGAAGACCCAGAAATAAACCTGCAGATCTATGGCCACGTAATCTTTGATAAGGGAGCCAAAAAAAAACATGATGGAAGAAAGACAGCCTCTTCAACAAATGGTGCTGACAAAACTAGTTCAACACCTGTAACAAACTAAAATTTGATCCTTGTATATCACCCTGCACCAGACTCAATTCCAAATGGATCCAAAACCTCTAGGTAAAAATCAGATAACCTGAAAACACTATGAGAAGGAATAGGAGAAACACAAGGGCTATATGGCACAGGATGAAACTTTCTTAATAAAGGCCCCAAAACACAACAAATGAAAGAAAGCTTGGACAAATGGGATTACATCAAACTACAGAGCTTCTGCAGGGCAAAGGACATAGCTTGCAAGATAAATAGAAAGCCCACAGATTGGGAGAAGGTCTTTACCAGCCATACAGTGGACAAAGGGCTCAAATGTAAAATATGCACAGAACTAAAAAAATTAAATTCCTCCAAAACAAATCCTCAAAGAACCAACAGCCCCCTCAACAAGTGGGCTAAAGACCTAAAAAGAGACTCTCTGAAGAGGAAATGTGAATGGCCAAGAGACAAATGAAGAAGTGCTCTACATCACTGGCTATAAAAGAAGTGCAAATGAAAACAACATTGAGATCCACCTCATCCCAACAAGAAAGCCCATTATCAGGAAAACTAACAATAACAAATGCTGGAGGGGATGTGGCCAAAAGGGAACCCTAATACATTGTTGGTGGGAATGTAAACTGGTTCAGCCACTCTGGAAAGCAGTATGGAGATTCCTCAGAAGGCTAAACATAGAGCTCCCCTATAACCCAGCAGCCTCACTTTTGGGCATCTACCCAAAAGATTACAAGCAAGAACACACTAAAGCCACCAGCACAACTATGTTCGTCGCAGCACAATTTGTCATTGCTAAAATATGGAACCAACCCAGATGCCTCTCAGTAGATGCGTGGATCCGGAAAATGTGGTACATATACACAATGGAATTCTATGCATCTATCAGAAAGAATGACATCACCCCATTCATAAGGAAATGGAAGAACTTGGAAAAAAATTATACTAAGTAAAGTGAGCCAGATTCAAAGAAACATGGACTCTATGGTTTCCCTCGTCGGGAATAATTAGTACATGTTTAGGCTAGTTATAGCAAAAGATCACAATAGCCCAATAGCTATGTCCATATGAACACACAAAATGATGCTAAGTGAAATGAACTCCAAGTTATAGAAACAAGTGGTTTACCATTGTTGCTGTTATTTTCAATGTACCATGTGAAATGATGTCCTTTTTCTTTTGTCTGTCTTTCCCATGGTTTTACCCCTGGTGTCACTGTAACTGACTTTGGTACCCTGGATATTGTATTGGAACTAGAGAAGGGCAAGGGAATATGAAAATCGAGAGACAAAGGTTGAAAAGACAAACCAGTGCAACAGCAACCCTTACAAAACTATATGCTGTAAACCAACTGTACAACTCATGGGAGGGAGAGGGAAATAAGGAGGGGTAAATGTGGGGGGAGATGAGGGAGGAGTAACAAGTTGGATAAGAAATGTACACACTGCCCTATGTATAAAACCATAACCCCTCTGTACATCACTTTGACAATAAAAAAAGAAACATAGGTTCCATGGTTTCCTCCATTGGTAATAATTAGTAAATGTCTAGGATAGTCCTAGCAGAGGATCACATTATCTCATAGCTTAAGTGAACTCCAAGATATGAAAACAAGAGGTTTTACATTGTTGTGATTTTTAAGGTACTACATAAAATTATTTATTTTTTTTCTTTCATTTTTCTTCCCTATGGTTTATCCCCTGTTGTCACTGCATTTGGTTTTGGTACCCTGGGTGTTATATATACATTTATTTGAATTAAGGAAAGGAAGGGGCACATCAAAATGGTGAGACAAAGGATAAAGGGTGAACAAATGCAATAGCAATACTCACAAGTCAATATGTTGGAAATTAACTGTACAACTCAGGTGGGGGTGGGTCGAGGGGAGGGAAGTGGGAGAAAAATGAGGGAGGTGGTAATAAGTTTGACAAGAAATGCACTCACAACCTTATGTATGTAACTGGAACCCCTCTGTATATCACCTTGACAATAAAACTAAATTTAAAAAAAAAGAAGTTGAACCCTGAGGATTTTGGTTTGAAGCTAGCTGGACCAGACAAAATCAAGAGATTCTTACTTGTGGTTAATCAGCAAAAAGCCAAGGGTGAAGATGTGACTCAAATGGTAAGAGTGCCAGCCTTTAATGATAAGTAATAACTAGAGGATGTGAGTTCAAACCCCAGTACTGGCACCAAAAAAAAAAAAGGTAGAGGTTAAGTTACTTTAAAATAACTACCTTTATGAAAACATATATAGAGATTTAAATTAATTATTATTTACTTAGCTTTTATTTATTTATTTATTTGGTGCTTAACCACTTCAACCATACCTCCTATGCCACCTTTTTTGCTGGTTAATTAGAGATAAGAGTCTCTCAGATTTGTCTGCCTGGGATAGCTTTGAACCTGAATCCTAACATCTCAGCTTCTCAAATACCTAGGATTGTAGATGTGAGCTACCAGTTCTCAGATAGACTGAAATTTTTAATCTTATATATACTGACAATTTAAAACAGCGGAGAAGCCCCTTTGAAGAAAAAAAAATAAAAATAAATGAATTTGCTTGCTGATAAACTATCATTCATTGATTTAATAAAAATTTGCTGAGCTTCCCATTGTAGAGTGTCCGTTTCCCAAATATAAAGAGAAAACCATACAATTCCTACTTCCTCTTTCCATTCTGAATGAGGGATTGTTGCACCAAGAGACCTCTCAGCAAGGTCTGAAATGCAACTAAGCTGTCCTTAAATGATGGCGCCACCTGGTGGTTTGCTTATAAATCACTTCCTTAATGCTCGGGTGAATGGGGTATTAACCCATTTCTCAAACTTTTTCACCTTCAAATGATACATCTCAATTGGTAGCCCTTTTAATTTTCCCTCCCCATTATTTCACTACTATCTCATAACTTCCTTTTTCTCTTCTTTTTTGTGAGACCACCCCATTCTAATCATGATACTGGCAGACAAAAAGTAAAGCAAATTGACAAACAGCTTTCAAAGTAGAGCTAAATATTTTCATATGGCCTTGGTGGCTTTCTACTCCTGACGTAATGACTGCTGCAGCACTTCAGTGAGATCACGTCAGGGAAGTCAGAATTCTTAGGCTATTATGAGACTATGACAGCTACTTCTAACATTGTTTCTTTGAGGAATTGCAGCATCTTGGCTTCAAAGAGTTTAAAATTATGGCCTTTTTACATGAAGGTATTTCTTATAATTCTACTTGTGTACATCCTAAAAAAGACCAAATTGATTCCAAAAATTATCTAAGGAAGATATTAAAATGAAAAACAGGGTAAAACATAGTTTATTCAGGAAGGATTAAAGAAAGTAGCCTAATGTAGTTAACTAAATATCTGATTGTTGATAGTATGTTTGACTCACTGTTAAAGGGGAACATTTCAGAGAAGTTATACAAGTGTACAGATGAGCTATATGGTCACTTTGTCATTTCTTTCTTACTAGTATTTAGAAAGATATAAATCACAGTTGACACAGGAAACAACTTTCATTATCCCTTGGTATTATATGTAATTTCAGAGCACCAATGAAACTATCACTCCACTTACAGTTTTCTCTTAAATTATTACTAATTTTATTACTATAAAATGAGTCATGGGTCTGGCAACCAGTGGCTCAATCTTGTAATCCTAGCTACTCAGGAGTCTGAGAGTTCAAATCCAACCCTGAAAACTCTGAGAGACTCTTATCTCCAATTAATGAGAAAAAAAATCAGAAAATCAATATATGGCTCAAGTGGTAGAGCACCAGCCTCCAGCAAAAAAAGCCAAGCAAGAGCATGAGGCCCTGAGTTCAACGTCATGAGTTCAAGGCCCAGTACCAACACACACACACACACACACACACACACACACATACACACACACACACACACACACACACACACACAGAAGAGTCATTGGGCCCTCTTTAAACCTGTCTTTTGTGATGTTTGAATTTTTCTTTAGGTATGCTCATAAGAAAGAGTTTCCAGGTTGATTTTCTGAAAAACCAAATCATAGACTGTTCTAGAGATTTCCATTCTCTTAAAAAAATACAGAATTCTTACTTGTAGTTTCTACAAACAGGTGAAAACCTTAGGAAAGAAACAGCAGAAAACACAGAAGGCCAGAAAGAAGTCACTGGTCTCATGTCGTGTCAGGAAACTGAGGCCTCCAGTCACTATACCTTTGCACCCTTCCCTAGTCACTACTTGGCCAAGGACTCACAGTGACCCAGAACCAAAGAGGGAAATGAGTCTTCCGGGTCAGGTTCCCAACTCTGCATGCAGCTGCCAGGAGAAAAGACCAAATGTAGCACCTGTGGTTTTCAAAGTATGCTAAGGAAAGGAACTCTGCTAAGTAAGGAAGATAGCTGGACACTGGTGGCTCAGGTCTAGGTAGGTCTAGGTAGGTAATCCTAGCTACTCAAGAGGCTGGGATCTGAGGATCTCAGTTCAAATCAGCCCCAGCATGGCTCCATGGAAGGCAGATGCCATGGAGAAAAGTCACATGCAGCACCCAGTGATTTAGAAACTCTGCTATGAAGTCCCAACTGTGAAATCTGGAAATCCTCATTAGTCAGTTGATGCATCTATATAGCCAACATCCAAGATCCAATTTAGTAGAGTCGGTGTAGAAAGTGAAAACACAGATTTCCCTTTGTCACTGTGAACCTCCCTCTCCTGCATCCACACAGAGAATGCTGCAGTGGTACCTGTGTCATGGAATCTAACTGAGAGCCCCTGGGAGGAACCAGCCCTGCACCCTGCTTGAGACACTGTCTAGCTCTGGCCTCCCTTTTGTCCCAGGAACTTAAGGTAATCAAGGAGTTCTACTCAAACAGGTCAACCCAGTTTTCCCTTCCCTGTAGTCCATATTACTGGGAAAGAAATCCTTTTGCTCTGGAATGTTCCAAGTAAGAACATTCTCTATCAGCCATTATTCTCTACCCAGACTGGCCCAGTACCCAGTGTCGAGTGGCTTTCACAGGGGTGCAATCGCTGCACAGGTCTTTATGCAACTTCTCTGATGAATGTAAAGGAGTATATAGTGCATCCTAACATTATGTATAATGCTAGGGTTGTGGAGGAAGGAGGGTATAACTGAAGTATCTGGAATTAGTGAAAACAATCATTTCAAATGCAGGAAGAAATGCAAGAATTCTTCCATCTGCTGCAATCGGTGGTGGAACAACTTTTGCAAACTGTTCAAGGAGTCCCTGAAAAGATGGACATGGCTGGGGTCTCGTGGATCAGTGCAGACTGCAGGTCCTCCTGAGACCCACTGTACACAAATGAAAGCCACAGGGACTCCAGCAGGGCCAGCAAGTATTCCACAAAACAAAATCGCATAGCACTGTCATGAAATAACAGCAAATCTGATCATATTAAACAATATTTATTGAAATCAACTCTAAGAAATGGAAACCAGATGTTTGTTCTCTGTTGTTCTTTTTTATATTTCTTTATCTGTCTTTGGAAGTGTAAGGGGGCACAGGAGTAGTGGAGCAAAGGGTGAACAAATGCAGCAGTAGTGCTCCCTGGTCACTATGTTGAAAATGAACTATACAGCTTGCAGGTGGGGGCGGGAGAGAAAAACTGGGAGAGAGGGAGGGAAGGGGTGACACTGTTCAAAAAGAAATGTACTCTTTACCTGACTTATGTAACTGTAACGCCTCTGTACATCACCTTTATAACAGCAATTTAAAATTAAAAAAATAACAGCAAACTTTCAGCAATGGTAGAACCTTGCACATGTTAAGCAAACACACTCAGCTCTCAGCTGAGCCCTCTAAAAGTAGACATTTTAAAGGCTTCAGAAACTACAATTTCTATATTGACAGGACAGGGCTGGAAATATGGCCTAGTGGCAAGAATACTTGCCTCGTATACATGGAGCCCTGGGTTCGATTCCCTAGCACCACGTACATAGAAAACGGCCAGAAATGGCGCTGTGGCTCAAGTGGTAGAGTGCTAACCTTGAGCAACAAGAAGCCATGGATAGTGGTCAGGCCATGAATCCAAGGCCCAGGACTGGCAAAAAAAAAAAAAAGTACTCTATATTGACAGGACTCATCCTTGAGAGAAGTTACTAGATTCTTCTGATCCTTTCTTCATTTTCCTAAGGATTCATTTATGTATTTATAGTTCTCTCACACACTCACACCACACACACTCTCTCTCTGTCTCTGTCTGTCTGTCTGTCTCTGTCTGTCTCTCTCTCTGTGTCTCTGTGTCTCTGTCTCTGTCTCTCTCTCTGTCTCTCTCTCTCTCCTGTCTCTCTCTCTCCTTGACCTCTAAATTTCAGAGAAGCTACGTTTAAAAATAACTGGACTCAATGCTGAAGGGGATGTGGCCAAAAGGGAACCCTAATACATTGTTGGTGGGAATGTAAACTGGTTCAGCCACTCTGGAAAGCAGTATGGAGTTTCCTCAGAAGGCTAAACATAGAGCTCCCCTATGACCCAGCAGCCCCACTTTTGGGCATCTACCCAAAAGATTACAAGCAAGAACACACTAAAGCCACCAGCACAATTATGTTCGTCGCAGCACAATTTGTCATCACTAAAATATGGGACCAACCCAGATGCCCCTCAGTAGACAAGTGGATCAGGAAAATGTGGTCCATATACACAATGGAATTCTATGCATTTATCAGAAAGAATGACATTGCCCCATTCATAAGGATATGGAAGGACTTGGAAAAAATTATACTAAATGAAGTGAGCCAAACCCAAAGAAACATAATTAGTACATGTTTAGGCTAGTTATAGCAAAAGATCACAATAGCCTAATAGCTATGTCCATATGAACACATAAAATGATGCTAAGTGAAATGAACTCCAAGTTATAGAAACAAGTGTTATACCATTGTTGTAATTATTTTCAACATGCCATGTGAAACTGTAACTTTTTTTGTTTCTCTCATATTCCCTTCTTGTGATTGTACTCCCACTATCACTATATCTCATCTGAGTACCCTGGATACTGTATATATGTGTATTAGAACTAGGGAAGGGAAAGGGACTATCAAAATTGAGAGACAAAAGATAAAAAGACAAACAATTCCAAAAGCATTACTTACAAAACCAGTTGGTGTAAACCAACTGTACAACTCATGGGAAGGAGAGAGAAAGGGGGAGGGAGGAGGCGGGGGAAAAATGAGGGAGGAGGTACTAAGTTGAACAAGAAATGTACTCACTGCCTTACATATGAAACTGTAACCCCTCTGTACTTCACTTTGACAATAAAGGAAAAAAAATAAAAGAACATAAAATATAAATAAATAACTGGCCTCTCATTGTAATTTGAATCTCTTTGGCTCTACCATCCCAAAACTCACTTAGGAGAGTCCTGACCAAAAATCTCAGACAACAGACAGAAGCTAGTGGTTTTCCTATAAGCCTAGCAGAAGCGAGTCAGAGAAGGAAAGTATCAGACTCCAATTAACCACCAAAAAGTTGGATGTGGACTGTGGCTCAAGTGGTAGAGTACCAGCTTTGAGTGGAAAAAAAAACCTAAGTGATAGTGTCTGGGCCAAGTACCAGCACACACACACACACACACACACACACACACACACAGAAGGGAACTGCATTTATTTATTCAGAGAAATAAGACAGAAATTAAGCCAAATAAAACAGATGCATACAAGTTACATGTAAATATTAGATCACAAATATTACATTAGTTATAATAAGAAGCAACTATGACCCCACTCAAGCATACACAATCTTTAAAACTGCATCCTGGTACGCATTGGCCTTATGTATAAAACTGTAACCCCTCTGTACATCACTTTGACTATAAATAAATAAATAAATTTTTAAAAATGAATTCTGCAAATGACTCTTTATGGGACACAATAAGCCTAGGAAGATTTTCATGTCACCAACTCACTTCACCTTTATATCACTAACCTCACACTTCAATCCCTAGAAATCATGAAGCACTGGAATTACCTGGGGACATAACAGTTCTCACACTAAGGCACAGGATGCTGGCCACCATAGCAGACACCTGATCTAACAGGTCTCAAGCAAGGATCAAAAGTTTGCCTCTGTTATAAGTTTCCAGGTAACCCTGAGCTGCTGGACAGAGAAGCCACACTCTGAACACTTTTACCCCAGAACACTCGCTTGTCAGCACACACAGGTTTACTTCCCAAATCCCAGGATGCTAGGAACTTATTTGTGGGCCTGTGTTTCCATGAGTAGAAAGCCACAATGAAAGAAGCTACAAACAGCTTATTTGTTCATATGTTCTAAGTAAAACTGGTCTTCCCAAAGTGTCTTGTGCTACCATAAATTTTCAAAGAAGTTATCTTCTTTTTTTTAAATGATATTTGAATTGAGCTAAATTTCTTGGTTTGTTATCTTTAGCCTAGAGATCTTTAAAATGCTTATGCTGTCATTTTGAAGTCATGGCTAAATATTTTGCCCTTATGTTCCCAGAGGAAACTTTATTATGCAATATCATCTACCATGAATTTTCTTAGAACAGACTTTTACTTCTTCCTGGAAACCTTCACTGGGAAAGCCTGGAAGAGTCTCCTTGCCCCTCCCACCTTTTGAGAATGAAGTGGGAAAGGGCCACCTTTGCAACAGAGCAAACCCTCCCCAACACTGACTCTTCTGGCTCCCTGACCTTAACTTTCTCAGTGTCTAGAAGTAATGAATTGTTCTCATATGAACCAGCTATTCTACAGCAGTATGCATACCAAAAGGATAGGAAACCAGCATCTACTATAACTGTACAAGAGATATCTCACCATTTCTTTCAGCACTCTCTATGAGAACCAAGAATTGATGCAATGTAGGAGTGCAGTTTTGGGTGAACAAAGAAGCTGTTCACATACACAATGGAATATCATAAAAGGTTGAGGACTGAATGTGGTGGCTCACACTTTTAGTCCCATCTATTTAAGAAGAGGACATAACAGGATGAGGTTTTAAGGACAACCCAAGCAAAAGCAAGACCCTACACCTGAAAAGTAAACTGAAAGCAAATGGACTGGAGTCATGGCTCAAGTAGCAGAGGGTTTGCTTACAAGGCCCTGGGCTCAGTCCACCACCACCAACATCCCCCCAAAAAAGAATGAAAAGAAAAATGTAAAACAGTGGTTTTTAGTGGCTAGAAAGGCTGCAGATAGAGACAAGGGAGAAAAGATGGCTTAGGAGTACAGGGTGAACCTTGACCCAAGGAACAATTTCAGATTATCTATGGCATAGTAGAAAAACAGTAAGATATAACTGTTTATATATTTCAAAATAGGTAGAGAGGGCTGGAGATATAGCCTAGTGGCAAGAGTGCCTGCCTCGGATACACGAGGCCCTAGGTTCGATTCCCCAGCACCACATATACAGAAAACGGCCAGAAGCGGCGCTGTGGCTCAAGTGGCAGAGTGCTAGCCTTGAGCGGGAAGAAGCCAGGGACAGTGCTCAGGCCCTGAGTCCAAGGCCCACGACTGGCCAAAAAAAAAAAAAAAAAAATAGGTAGAGAATACTAAATGGTTCTAATATGTTCATTTAAGTGACCCAGTTAAAAATATTATCACAGAGTACTTATTGATCAATCAAACCATCTACTTGCCTTAAATGCCCAAACAAACCATGCTGTTTTCTAATAATTTCTATAAATGACATACAGAAAAATGGAAAGGTGATCATATATGTTGGCTCAGGACAATATAGGTAAATAGGAACTCTCCCAAGCAAAATACAGTGCTGTGTTGAATATTTTCTTACCTATGTCATTTGTAGGATTTTTTTTAAAAAAGTCGTAAATGCCAGGCAATTTCAAGGCTTATAATGCCCGAAGATAGTGCAAATAATAACACTTGAGAAATTAACATTTAGATTATCAATCCCTGGATAAGCACCTATTTATTTAGGAGAAGATAAGATTCTTGGCCTAAATTATGATTTCCTGGGAGAGTGAACTAAAATAGTAAAGACAAATTTTTAAATTTCAGTATTTTTCTGTGCCAATCCAATTTCAGCAGTTAATCAAATGCCATAATGCTGACTTTCAAAATGACAGATTAAAAGAGCTTGTTTCTGTGTGTTTTCCCTCAAATTCAGGAAATAGGAAGCAGACACATTATGTGTGTCCAAACTGCATATGTGCTGCGTGAAAGATAACGAACAGCATCAGGACTAGCTTCTTGGGTTTCTTGACGAAAGAAGCCAATGGAAGCCAGTGGCTGCCTTACTGCAGGGGCGTAAACGTGGCAGCTCTTCATTGGCTGCATTGCCTGAAGTCGTTCCATAGGTCCCAAAAGATAAATGGGCACCAGAAACCATTACAACATTCCAGATTCACTGCTTTTCTTCAATGGGTTCTGCTGATGGGGTTGGCAGGTGTGGGATGTTTTCACAAGATTATGATGACTCACACTGCTTTTTATTCAGGTGAGGAAAGCCCATGAAACTTATAATCTGAGGAGTATAGCCAAAAACAAACATTGTTTAAACAAACATCTTAACCTTCCCAGAACAACTTTATACATTGTCCAAACTTTGTTGAAATTAAGAACATTACTGTCCATCTAGATTTCTAGCACAAACTTAAAGAAAGTGAAAAGCCAGCACTGCGGGCTCACGCGTACAATCCTTACCACTCAGGAGGCTGAGACCTGAGGATCCTGGTTTGAAGCCAGCCTGTGACTTCATGAAATTGATATAAGGATCTGGGTGCCGGGAGCTCACACTCATAATCCTAGCTACTCAGAAGGTTGAGACTTGAGGATCTGGGTTCAAAGTCAGCCTGGGCAGAAAACTATGAGAGCCTTATCTCCAATTAACCAGCAAAAAGCAGGAGATATAGCTGTGGCTTGAGTGGTAGTGTGCTAAACATGAGTGAAAATCTCAAGGACAGCACCCAGGACCTGAGTTCAAGCCTCAATAGAAGCACACAAAATAATGATAGACAAAAAAGAAAACTTGGGACTGGGAATGTGGCTTAGCATGCACGAAGCCCTGGGTTTGATTCCTCAGAACCACATACACAGAACAAACCAGAAGTGGTTCAAATGGTAGAGTGATAGCCTTGAGCAAAAAGAAGCCAGGGACAGTGCTCAGGCTCTGAGTCCAAGCCCCAGGACGAAGGAAGGAAGGAAGGAAGGAAGGAAGGAAGGAAGGAAGGAAGGAAGGAAGGAAGGAAGGAAGGAAGGAAGGAAGGAAGGAAGGAAGGAAGGAAGGAAGGAAGGAAGGAAGGAAGGAAGGAAGGAAGGAAGGAAGGAAGGAAGGAAGGAAGGAAGGAAGGAAGGAAGGAAGGAAGGAAGGAAGGAAGGAAGGAAGGAAGAAGTTTACAGAACTTGCAAAAGTTTGGCACAGTGTAAAAGAGCAAGCGGTATCAAAATGCAGAGGAAGACCCTTGAGACACTTTGTGGACTTGAGTAATCACATGGTTGTGGTTATTAAATGCAACCTGTTGAGCTCTCATTCTTTTGTTGGTGGGCGTGGCGTACTATGCTATGAACTCAGGACTGTACTTGCTAGGCAGGTGCTCTAACACTCAACAAACATTTCAGCCTATTTTTTTAATAGCTAAAAGCTATATTTTTTATAGCTAAAAGCTATTTTTCAGATTAACTTTTTTTGTTAGCTTCTGCCTAAGTGGAATTACAGTGGGAAGTACCACCTCAGCTGTCTGGTTGGTTGCGATGAGAGCTTTGCTTTTTGTCCAGGCTGGCTTCAAATTCCAGTTGGGATTACAGGCATGAGCCTCCACATTTGATTGAGTTCCGAATTGTTTATTCATGTGTTACATTACCCTAAAAGTTTTTAAATATAATTTAATCATTTTAAATAAAAGTACTCAGAGCTGGGTGCCAGTGATTCATGCCTTGTAGTCTTAGCTACTCAGAAGGCTGAGATCTGAGGATCACAGTTTAAAGTCAGCCCAAGTAGGAAAGACTGTGAGACTCTTATCTCCAATTAACCATGTAGAAAGCCAGAAGTTGAGTTGTGGCTCAAGTGGCATAGCATTAGCGTTGAGCAAAATGAAGTTCAGGGACAGGGCCCAGTCCCTGAGTTCAAGCCCCAGAAATGGCACAAAAAATAAAATACAAATACTTAGCAGTAGTAATAAATTATTCCTAAACTATTTCCTAAAGTCTCAGTTTAATCCCAGACAGTAGACAGGCTTTCAAATAAGGCAAAAAAAGAAATCAAGAAGTGCCTAATAAAGTAATAAAATGCTATGACTTCAGTGGTCAAACAAAAGCTTTAAGTTGTTAATACTTGTGGTTATTTGTACTACTGAAGAATAAAGAAGGATCCGCCATGGCAGAACTACTCAGGGCTTAAGTAATTTTCAATACTTCATTTCATTTTTATTAACATATCCCAAATCTACACATCAGTGAAGTTGAGTGTGATATTTAATCACACCCAAACCTAAGCTGTGCATGAATTAAACTCAGCCTCCCTTTATCCACATCCCCACCACCACATTTTCCAACATATAATAATCACTTCTACACCAGATGGGTTTTTTTTGTTAGGTTAGTAGTTAAGTAGCTTAGGAGAGATGCAGTAACTTAAATGATCAGACAAGAATCTCATTGTAGAAGTCAGTCTCTTGTTGAGATACAACAGAATCGATCATTTGAAGTCTCTACCTGGGAAAAGAAAGTCTCTTACTTGGATTTAGAAAGAAAGTCAGAGATTACTACTCAACTGGGCAGGTAAAACTGACAGGCAAAGAGAATGAATAATCAGTCAAAATCAAGGTCATATTGGTGGAGGCAAAATTAGGAAAATAGCTCAAGTCTATTCTTAGTACAGGGCATAAAGAGGTGACTTCCTCACCCATTTGCTAGGAAATCTCCCTTTTTTAACCTAGGAATATTAAACATAGAGACTTTTTCTTCAAAACAGGAAGTATTTTTAATGCCACTGCCTTTATATTTCAGTCTCATAGCCAGCATTTACAGCTTTATAAATGCAATAAATGTTATTACTTAGGAAGAAACCCTACTGCTTACTTCTCAAGTTCAGTTTCCAGAAGGCAATGTAATGTAATTCCTAAGTAAAGATATACTTAGGGGAAAGTACCAGCTATCCAATAGCACATATTTATCTTTTATATTCAGGTACAAGTTTTCAAATTGCACAAGGAAAGGAAATCTACATTAATAACTCCATTTCAATTCTCCATTTATTTTTATTTCTGCGATGTCTATCACCTGGTAACCATGGATGCAAATGGCCCACAGACAGTAGGGCTGATGAAGAGACAAAGTCTCAGACACTGTGCCATCTCACTAAACAATGGAGCCATAAAGGCAGAGTTGTGATGATAGAAAAATCTAATATGGAGCCACCTCCCTCCCTCTTCTCTCTACCCTCTTTCCTTCTTCCTTGACTAGTGGAGGGCTGGAAAAAAGGATTCCCATCTGCTCGATGCACTGTGCACCAGACCCATGGCCGAAATCTCTCCTAGCAGCTCTACGAGATAGGAAGGGACTGTTGCAGCTTACCAGTGCAAACACTGAGGCTCAAAGCGATTAAGACTTGCCCTTGATTCAAGTTGCAACATCTCCAACAAGTGGCGAAACCTACAACCTCTCTGACCTGGAAGTAATAGTCTCCTGAATTCCATCTTTTCAGTTGTTCAGGCCCAAGTCTGATCAGGCTCCACCCTCTCTATTATAACCCACACTGAATTGATCAGCAAATCTTGTTGCTGCTACTTCTAGAAGTACTCAAAATCTAGCCAGCTCCCAGCACCCTGCTGCCACCTCCCCAGTGTATGCCATTACTCTTTCTCTCCTGATGACTACAAGCCAAACATCACTCTGGCCCTTCCCCACCACCCCTAGCCTATTTTAAATATAATCATAGTAATATTATAATAGTAATATCTGAGTCCGGCCACATCTCTCCTTTACTGAAAACTCTCTTGAGGACTCTTAAAATTCCCAGAAACTTACATGCCACACACACACACACACACACACACACACACACACACACACACACACACACACACCTTCAACTCTCTCCTTTCCATTATCCTTCTTTCACTTCACTCCACCATGGCTCAAACTATAGTCATGATATTTGCTGTAGCTCTGTCTCTCTGCCTGGGACATTCTTACTTCTTCCAGTCACATGATTCCTTCACTCTCCAAAATTATACTGAAGTATCCCTTTCTCAGTGAGGCCTCTCCTGAAGTGATAGCAATCCTTCTCCTGACCACAGCCACCATCTCCCTTGTCCTCATTTATTTTCCCTATATATAATAGAATACTTGATGTGTGGTTGTTGTCTGTCTCTCCAATACACACAAAGGCCACTTTTTTGTTGTTCACAAGTGAATCAAAAGTCTAAACAAGCAATGGCACATTGTAAGTGGCCGGTGGATATGTTGTTAACCTACACACTGCCCCAAAGCCTTCTGCTACTACATTGATGTTTTTGAAACTTTTAAAATGCTGCTGAGTTATAGGGCTCTTTGAGAACCTAACAAAAGCTATGAACTCTCTTTATCCCAGGAAAACATGCAAATGCACACCCAAAGAAATCCTCATTTGTTTCAGTAGTCCAGTGAAATTCCTCAGGACTGCCCATAGGTATCTAACCCTGTAAGGCTATACAGACTGCACAGGTGGCTCTGGGCCCCATGAATGCAGTTTTTATATGTAGTGGGCTCATGAAGCAGCAGGTGTCTCATATTCGAGTAAGCACTACAATAGAGCTTGCACAACCCAGAATTAGTGGAAATTGAGGAGGCTTGGGATAAGCCAGGGTTCAACCAGATGCTGCAGGTAGGTGAGATCACCCTAGGGACTTCTGGCTCCTATCAGGCAGATTGCCTTCAAGCCCCACCAAATTCTGCCATGGATTAAAGTTAGAGCAGAAAGCAGGAGCTAGTCCCCAAAGGGTTAGGAGGGAGGCCAATATACTTATGAACTTGGGGTAACAGTGCTGAGTGAAAAGAACACTCCCAAGAAGAGGAAGTCGGAAATGCAAGGAAAAGCCAGAAGCTGGGAAGTCATTCCAGCTGTTCATTCATTTATATCTGTTGTAACTATTTCAAAGACTTCCTTAAAAAAAAGAAGAAAGGGAAATGTTTAAGACCTTGCTGTTTCACTTTAGAAGGGGAAAATACCTTTACAAATATATAATCAAAATCACTCAGAATTATAAAGGACTAAGAAATGGAAAACACAGTTGTTAGAACACAAAAAATGTTTCAGAGAAAATGAGTGGTCTCAATTTCTTTGCAATGAAATATTAAAAGTGTAGACCATTAATTGAAAAATCACCATGCTGAACAGCCTCATTCCACTTGGAACATTTGGTCTTTTGTGTTCCATTTGCTTTTGTGCAAGTAAAAGAGAGTTTGGGTATATAATACAAGAAGCAGAGATGCGACGAGCAAAGGTGTCATTTCAAGAAAAGGGAAGTAAATGCATTGTTCCTGATGAGCTATCACCACTGCTGTAAGATCAAAACAATGACATTTAATCATGGCTTTGAAGGTCTGTGGAAATAGCCAGTGTGAGCACTGGAGAAATCTGCCACTGCTGAACAGCATTATGAAGTTCCAGTAGAACCCTTTCCATGAGAAGAAAATGCCATAATCCTACCCATTGCAAGGAACATTGAAAAAACTGCCTGCCTGAAAAAAGAGTTGGGCTGGGCATAGTGGTTCAGGTCTGTCATTTCTAGCTCTTAGGAGGCAGAGATCAGGGGATCATGGTTAAAATCAGCCCAAACATAAAAGTTCAAGAGACTCCATCTCACTCAAAGGCTGGGTTCAATGGCACAAGCCTGTTAGTCCAGCTACAGGGGAAGCACATTGGCAGGGTGCAATGGTGTATGTTTGTCATCTCTGCAATGCAGGGAAACACAAGTAGAAGGATCAGAACGCAGGTGGCCTAGGCATAAAATGAGATCCTACTTCAGAAATAACCAATGCAGCAAGGCACTGGTGTCTCACACCTGTAATCCTAGCTATTCAAGAGGCTGAGATCTGAGGATTAAGGTTTGAAGTTAGCCTGAGTAGATAAGTCTGTGAGACATGTATCTCCAATTAACCAGAACAAAGCCAGAAGTAGGGCTGTGGCTCATTGTAGAGCACCAGCCTTGAGGCAAGTGAGAGCACAAGGCCCTGAGTTAAAACTCCAGTATCTTCACAAAATAAAATAAAATAAAGTGGCTGAGGGTGTGGCTTAAGTGGTAGAGAACCTACCCAGTGAGCAGAACACCTGGAGTTCAAACCCCAGTACTACCAAAAAAGAAAAGGAAAGGAAAGAAATCATTAGAATTCCCCAAACACTGCAAATACTGTTATAGTCAGTGCTACCCAGGGAATGGTAATATTGTGTGGATTCTTCTCAGAGCCAGAAGTGTACAACCTAGGTTGAAAACTTCCCACATAGAGAAGAGACATTGTATGTGTGCCTGCTGCTTCCCTAAGGAGGTGACCGGCAGAGTTCTCTGACCCCAATGCATGGGGTCTCTTCTGTTGCCTTAGAATATCTCCTGTTAGGACAAGGACAAAGACCTGAGAAGGACTCAAGTCTACATGGGATTTCCGTGCCCATGAAAGCCAATTTTTGAAGTATTCATGCAACCTCAAATATAAACAAGTCAGAGAATTTCATGAGTATTCTATGTCCATGAATTCTGCTTCTAGCTCCAGACCTAGAGCCCTAATAACATCAGAGAGACAAGATTCTGTGAAGATACCACTCACTGTCTGCTAAGACAGTTCACACACACTTAGGGATTGTTTGCTTTAGGTCTAAAGATGGTCAGTCTCCAGGGTGCTCCAGTCCCCAACACTAAACAACGAAGCAGCCAAGAAGTTAAAAGCATCTTGAAGAGCAACTATGACATGTCTTGGGAACTTTTGAAAGATCCAGTGTAGCTGTCCTAACCCCAAACCCCTCATTTCTCTCTGTGTCCTCATGGATTGAGAATGCAAAGTCTCTTTTTGTCTCTTGTTGTTTTTCATTTTTATGATATTATTGTTATGATAAAGGTGATATTACAGTTACAAAAGTCACATGCGTCCATTTCTTTTTTTTTTTTTTTTGGCCAGTCCTAGGCCGTGATCTCAGGGCCTGAGCACTGTCCCTGGCTTCTTTTTTGCTCAAGGCTAGCACTCTGCCACTTGAGCCACAGCGCCACTTCTGGCCATTTTCTGTATATGTGGTACTGGGGAATCGAACCCAGGGCTTCATGTATACGAGGCAAGCGCTCTTGCCACTAGGCCATATCCCCAGCCCAACATCCATTTCTTTTTGAACAATGTCATCCCTTCCTTTGCTCACTCCCAGTTGTTGGGGTTTTCTTTTCCATTTTTTTTTTTTTTAGTTCATTGAAACACAATCGCTTCCTGTATTTGATTTTCTTTCTCCCACCTCTTTGTCCATTCCCAACTATTCAATCTCTGCTTAAAACTTCCTTGGCATAGCCCCTTTGAAGAACAGAGCTGAAATCTAACCATCTCTTTCAGTTAGCAACAGAATATGGAAAGAACTCTTAATCCAGACTAAGTAAAAGTAACATTAGAAAAGCAACATAAGATTTATACTACACAATGCCAAATATAAGCAGATAGACAGACAGATAGATAGATAGATAGATAGATAGATAGATAGATAGATAGATAGATAGATAGAGTGCTTGCTTCAAAGTTCCTTTTAAGTTTCATTGTCATAATTATGGACATTCAGTCTTCTGCAGGTTTAATACCATTTGAAGTTTGCCATTACTTTGGTTTGTACTTCAAAATGGTTTTGAATTCTGGGAAGACCTGGGCCAGTTCCCACAAACTCTCAACACGCCACGCAACTGTGTGTTTAACCCAACCCTGGTAGCACATTAAAATTGTTTATGGATGAGGGCATAAGAGCATCCTAGTGCTTGGATGTCACCTCAGACCATTTTAATCCCCAAATCGGAATTTCCAGAAGTGGGGAATTATAGGAAACTACCTGTAAAGCTCTAATATACTGCCTGAGTTAAGAGTTAACCCTAAGGCAGTGATTCTCAGACAGTGCAATGCCTAAGAACACCATCACCTCTGAAACAGAACTGGTCTGTCCAGACCCACAGAGATTCAGATAGCTAACAAACTCTGGGTATTTTTTAGCATGTCAGTCCTGTGATATACTTTGAACAATGGTTTATGAAAACATTGCCCTAGGTTTTAGATCATGGTTCTCAAAGTGTGTTCCCTAAGCCAGTAGCAGCTGTGTCACCTGGCAACCTGTAAGAAACCCAATTTTTGGCCCTCCACCCCAGACCTATGGACATGGACTACTGGGGGCCCAGCAACCAGTGTTTGCTCAAGTCCAGTTCATGCTGCTGTTATTCACTCAACCTGAGTTCTTCCTTTAATGCTTTAGTTTTTCTGGTAAGAGAAGATTTTAGTAAGTGGCTACTGGGTCCCATTAGCACACATAGGGTTCCCCTCAAGTCCTATAAGGGAGAGTAGCCTTCAGAAGCAAACTGAACATTTTTTTAATTGCTTATCCCCAATCCTAGGTCTTGTTGTCCCTTGCGGCCTACTCCCTTCAACTTATGCACAAGTGTTGGACTTGTGCAATTCAGAAAAATTAACCCAGACCAAGATATTATGAACACTGTGTCAGAGGCCTTCCATGGGATTAATACCAGTGCATAGTGAAGCTATTTTACATGTACCTGTACATTTCTGAACAGTTTGAAGGAAGAAAGATGGAAGCATCTTTTAGCACCGAAATACCAATTAAAAGAAATTAAAAGATTCCACTGTTATTGTTTACTGAGATAGAGAAAACAATCCCAAAGCTCATATGGAACTATAAAGGACCAAATAAACAAAGCAAATCTGGGGGGAAAAAATAAAGCAATGCTAGATAGAGTTCTCACAAGTCTAGACCTCAAACTTTCTGACAGAACTACAATAATCAAAATAGCTTGGTACTAGCATAAAAACAGGCCTGAAGACCAACGGGGTAGACTGAAAGACCCAGAAACAAACCCATGACCTACAGTCATCTGATATTTGATAAGGGAGCCAAAAATATATGTTGGACAAAAGACAGCCTCCTCAACAAATGGTGTTAGGAAAACTGCACATCTGTATGTAGAAGACAGAAATTGCATCCCCATCTATCAGTTTGCACTAATACCAATTCAAATTGGATTAAAGAGATGGATGTGAGACCTGAAACCTTGAAACAATCACACGAAGGAGAAGAATCATTAGTATTTATTGGCATAGGCAGGAGCTGTCTAAAAAGAGTTCCAGAGTCTCAGCAAATAGGAGAAAGACTCAATAAATCAAATTGATCAAACAAAAAGTTTCTACACTGCAAAGGGCAAAAAGTCAATTAATAAATGGACAAAGAAGCTAAATAGAGGTTTATCAGAAGAAGAATGGCCAATAAATATATGAGAAAATGCTTGACATCCCTGGCAATAAAGAAAATTCAAATCCAAACAACAGTGAGATTTTTTTTCTCACCCCAGTAAGATTGTTCATCATCAAGAATTTGAATAATAGCTAATAAATGAATTTGAGAAAGTTTCAATGTACAAAATCAACATGCAAAAAAAAGCAGTCCTTATGCCACTAGAGAATTGTCTGAAACAGGAAGCAAGAAACAATCCCATTTATAACAGCTATTAAAAATTTAAACCTAAGAATAAATTTAACCAAAAAAAAATAGAAAAAAATGTGGGAAGACTTGTTTCATGTTCTGGGCTTGGAAAAATCAACACTGTTAAAATATTTATGCTACACAGCAATTTTCAGATTTAGTATAAAACACCAATGGCACTATTCATAGAACTAGAAAAAGCAATCCTAAAATGTATATGAAAACACACACACACACACACACACACACACACACACACACACACACACACACGGATACTAAAGCCAATTAGATCAAAAAGAAAAAAACAGAGTGCCATTATACTACCTGAATTCAAATCATACTACAAAGTTGTAGTAAACAAAACAGTATGACATTGGTCCTAAAAGAGATGTAGACCAATGGAACAGAATAGAGAGCCTAGAAGTGAATCTAGATTCAATTGATCTTTGACAAAGATATTAATAACACATTTTGGAAAAAGACAGTGTAAAACATGTTGAAAAAATTGGATACAGGCAGACACAAACCAGACCTAATCTCTCAGCAACTATAAAAATGAGCTCAAAATAGATTTAAGATACATATATATACATATATATATATAATGGTAAAATTACGAAAAGAAAGAAAGGGAGCCAGGTATTGGTAGTGCACAGCTGTAATCCTAGCTACTCAGAAGGCAGAGCTCTGAAAGTTGTGCTTTGAAGCCAACTTGGGAAGAAGTCTGTGAGAAGCTTATCTCCAATTACTCACCCAAAAGTGGAAAGTAAAGCTATAGCTCAGGCTCAAGAGGTGGAGTGTTATCTTTGAAAACAAAAGCTCAGGGACAGCACACAGGCCGGGAGTTCAAGGCTCAGGACCAGCATGCACGCACCCATGCATGCGTGCACATGCACACACACACACACACACACACACACACACACACACACACACACACACACGAAAAGGGGAATATTCCAGGACATTAGAATAGGCAAAGATGTTTTGGACAAGACCCTAAAAGCACAGAAAGTAGACAAACAGGATTACATAACATAATGTTGTACACAGTGGAGGAAACAATAAGACAGTATGAAGGAAACCTACACAAGGGCTGAAAACATTTGCAAGGCATATGCTATCAAGAACATATAAGGAACTCCAAAACAAGAAAGAATAAAAGATGAAATAACTTGCTTTACAATGGGCAATAGATCTAAACAGACATTTTTCAAAAGAAGATATGTAAATAGCCAATAGGTACATGAAAAAATACTCAGATTCAGCAATCAAAGCCATAATGAGCTCTCACCTCACCCTGGTAAGACTAGCGATAAAAAGTGTCAGTGAGGGGCTGGGAATATGGCTTAGTGGTAGAGTGCTTGCCTTGCATGCATGAACCCCTGGGTTCAATTCTTCAGCACCACATAAACAGAAAAGGCCAGAAGTGGTGCTGTGGCTCAAGTGGTAGCGTGCTAGTCTTGAGCAAGAAGAAGCCAGGGACAGTGCTCAGGCCCTGCGTCCCCAGGACTGGCAAAAAAAAAAAAAAAAAAAGTGTCAGTGAGCATTTGCAGGATGTGTAGAAATGTAGATGAGTGCAGCCGTTATGGAAATCAGTACTAAAGTGTTGCAAAAAATTAAAAATAGAACTTCCGTGTAATCCAGCAATTCTACTACTAGGTGTGTACATGAAGGAAATGAAGATATTATGTGAAACAGACATCGGTACTTCCATGTCCATTACAGCACTATTTACAATAGCCAAGAAACTGAAACAACATGTGTCCATCAAATAAAGCAAAAACTGTAAACAACCGGGTACCTGTGACTCAGGTCTATAATCCTGGCTACTCAGGAGGTTGAGATCTGATGACTGGGGTTCAAAGCCAGCCCAGACAGGATATCCATGAGACTCTTATTTCCAATTAACCACTGGAAAACCAGAAGTGGCACTGTGGCTCAAGTGGTAGACTGCTGGCCTTGAGCTAAAGTGCTCAGGGACAGTACCCAGGCCCAGAGTTCAAGCCCAATGACTGACAAATTTTAAAAAGTGATATAAATGCATAAAATAGCCACACACACACACACACACACACACACACACACACACACACACACAAAACCACAAGGAAAATCTGTCATTTGTGACATGAATGAAACTACAGACCATTAAGTTAAATGAAATAAGCCAGGCACAAAACAATTAGGTATTTCATGACCTGAAATTTAAAACTGTTGATCTCATAGAAGTTGAGAGTAGAATGGTGATTGCTAGATGTCTGGAACAGTAGGAGAGACAGAGGGAAAGGCAGGTCAATGACTACTGTTACACTTGAATAGGAGCAGGAAGTTGCAGAGTACTATTGCACAATATAATTAATGACTACAGATAACAGTTATGTATCAAATCTTTCAAACACCTAGAAAAAAGGAATTTGAAAGTTTTCACTATGAAAAAAGATAAATGTTGAAGACACAAGTATGTTTACGCAGATTTGAACATTATACAATGTATACACGAGTCAAACATTGCATGTTACCCACATTAATATGTACAACTTTCCTAGTTTTGTGTATACATTTAAAGTAAGATCAAATAAATGAAACCTAAACCAACAGGAAAAGATCAGTTGCTCAAATGGGTCTTTCATGCACTAATATATGACTTAGAGAAAACATTTTTATTATTATCCGTCCATTTAGCTTTGTCTCTAAATAAAGACAATATTCATTCATCAAACAGAAGACAGTTTTTGACAATTCTTGCTTAAACAGGCTCCTGTGGGTCTCCCAGAGCTGACTTTCACCCATTTACTCCAGCCTAAATAAGGCAAATCTAACGGGGCACCAGTTGCTCATGCTTATAATCCTAGCCACTCAGAAGGCTGAGATTTGAGAATCAAGCTTCAAAGCCAGGCCAGCAGGAACGTTTGTGAGACTCTTATCTCTACTTAACCACCAAAAAGCCAAAAGTAGAGCTGTGGCTCAAATGGTAGAGCACTAGCCTTGAGTTCAAGTTCAAGCTCCAAACTGGCAAAAAAAAAAATCGCACTACAAACACTTGTTTCTAAGGGACCACGAAAAGCAAAATAAATAATATTCCCTTTCTACAACTGTTTAAAGATAATAAAAATAAATATATTTCAAAACTGGAACAATAAGACTCAAAAAGACACTTATAAAATATTACTTTCTTAATAAAAGTAAAAAGCATCTCCTTTAGAACAAAAGAAATAAAGACAACTATATAAAATGATAAATAAAAATTATGTTAGTTCATATAGAATTTAAGGAAAATTCTTTAATGACTTGCATGTAATCTTGCATAAATCTTGAAAATTAACAAGTCAAATTAAAAGCCAAGCAATTTTCAGTGAGGGCAAAGAAGGAGAGGTATAATCTTTAAATGAATATTACAAAATTAAACATTGACATTTAGATATAAATTTTAATTCATCTATAAATTTAATGTTGTAATGTGCAATTTCTGTGCTAATTTTAGAAGGAGCATTGGTTGCCAGGCACAGTGGTTCAAGTCTGTAATCCATGCTACTTGGAAGATGGAGACAATTGGCAAGTCATGGTTTTAGGCCTGGCCATAAAAGTTCACAAGATTCTGTCTCAATTAGGGGTTCAGGGTTTGGGTGCAGGGGCAAGAACTTGTCACCCGAAGCAACAAGGGTCCAGTGATGCATGCCTATCATGCCAGAGACAACTAGCCCTGAGTTCAGACCCTAGTACCAAAAAGGAAGAGGGGAGATGGCTATAGATCAAAGTGCTCCCATCCCATATTTAATGAACCAGAACTTCTGATGCCCTTAACCTAACTTTTGAGAGCACCAAGCTCAATATCCAGTAAGTAATATATAAATATTTTAATGAATTATTTTAAAACATTTTAAACACTGGTACTTATAAATATTCATCAAAAATGTACCAGAAATCTCATCCTTTAAAGTTTCATAATATGAATAGTGCTTTTAATGTTTACATTGTCAACACATTCCTTGTGCTGGTATTGTCATTAATTAACAGGTACAAATCCTAGGCTCAGAAAGATTAAGAAACTTTCTAGAGGTTACTCAATTGGAAAGTGGATAAATAAACTTTTGAACCAAGGCATCTCATAACCAGTCTAAGAAACTCTGTGTGTGTGTGTGTGTGTGTGAGAGAGAGAGAGAGAGAGAGAGAGAGAGAGAGAGAGAGAGAGAGAGAGAGTCCTGGAGCTTTGTGCTCAAGACTAACCCTCTATCACTTGAGTTATAGCTCCACTTTTAGCCTTTTTTTTTCTTTTTTTAGTTTCTTGGAGGTAAGAGTCTCATGAACTCTCCTTCTGGAGGCTGGCTTTGAACCCCGACCCTCAGATCTTAGCCTCCTGAGTAGTTATCTTACAGGTGTGAGCCACTGGCCCTCAACCCCACAGACTCTTTTGTATTGTAATTCATAGTCCCCATCAAGAGGAAAGCCATATACAAGTGAGGGAGACAACAGAAAGGCAGCCTTCTCCGATACCACGCTCCCTTTTTGGCTGGCTTTGAAGACCTTCTGACAAGTATCTGGAGATCTCATTGCCTCTATAGATTATGAATGTGTTCAATTTTTCATGCATTTTTCCTTTTAATTTTCCCAGTACTCTGCCTATTAATCAAAGAGTAAAATTTCACAGGTATGCATACGTTGGATCACATCTTTTTGAGAATAATTTACCACAAAAGTCGGGACTGTGTTACCTGGCATGGAAAATATTTAAATGTCCTATTCTAAAATTTTCTTAAAGGTCTGATGAATAAATCAAGAGCTCCCCAATTTGAATGTTCATGTGAAGTACCTAGGAAACTCATTAAAAATAGACACCCAGACCTCAGTTCCTATCTACTGAACCTGAACCCCTAGTGTCCTTTTTTTACCAACTACTGCTATGACAACAGTGGAAAAACACAAAGTAATTTTTATAGCAAGCCATCAACTCTCAATTTTTGTTTGTGTATGTGTTCAAACTGAGAGACAAACACAGTTTCAAAGATTCAGTGCAGCTACTGTGCTCTGCACTGCAAGCCAGCCGCTGATGAGTTCATATCACCCCTAGGGCTAAGACACGCCACAGCCACTGGTGTAGCCATGCCATCACCCAGAAAAGGGCAGATACTGCGTTCTCCCCATCACTGTGGGAGCTGTCAGCATTTATTGAAGGCAACAGCACTCACTCCAGCAGTACTTTATGAAACACCCAGTGCCACCAATAATAGTTGGAGTAAGCATACAAGGGGCATCCTGCTGTTGCTGTGTGTAGATCACACGCAGACAGACCACCACTGTATCCTCCCCATCTGACTTTCAGAATGAGTAGTTATCTCTAGCACTGCACCCAGCCATTGATTACTGGCAAAGAAGCTATAGTGAGATATAGGAAAGCCAATGTTTCAGGGCACCTACATCTCTACATGTCATCTAGTAAAAGTGACAGAGCTAACTGAGTTGCCAGATATACAAATTTCAATGTAGGACCATGAGATACAGGAACAACAAAAATATTATACCTCCAAAAATAACTCTGTAGCTACAGATCCCAAATAAAACTCTACTGAAGAAATATCTAATAATTTAAAGAATAATCTCAATAAATAAAAGAATAACCTCAATAATAAATAATCTCAATAAATCTCAATGGGATTCAAGAGAATACAAGTAGCTGGACTAATTAGTAAAATAAGGAGTGAGGGATTCTACAAAAAGATGGAGATCTTGAAAAGAAACTAAACATTAGTCTTGAAAATAAAAATCTCAGTGAAATGCAATTACAAATCTCATCACAGATGAGATCAGAGAAAAAAAATAGCTGAACCTAACCAGAGGGGTTTTGTTTCCTTGTTCCTTTTATAATGAAATAGTTGTACAAAAGGATTACAGTTGTAGAAGTAATCTTAAGAGCGCAATGCATCTAGGCAAATGTCATCCCTTCCATCATTCTCCCCCAAATGTAAGTTTTGGCAGTAAGAAAAAAAAAATCATAATGAATGAAGTCAGATTCCAATGCCTTTAGTACATGATTAAACTGACAAATATTTGCATTTGGCAGATAGCTGTGGTGAAAGAAAGAAGACATAGAAAACTTGGCTGTTGAAATAATAGCTGAAAGTTCACCCCAATATGGGTGGAAAATGTGGATATCCAGGAGTCCCATAGAATTCCAAATGCACATGACCAGAGTCAAACTGTCCAAAGTACAAGACAGACAGAATTCTATAAAACTGTGAGAGACGTATGAGTTCTATTTATGCAAATCCTTATTAAGACTAACCCAGACTTCTTAGCAGAAACCCCACAAACCAGAAGGGAATGGATTTGTATACTCTAAGTGCAGGAGTCAAACAACTCTCAACCCAAAATAGTATTCCTGGCAAAGTTGTCTTCCAAAAGTAAAATAAAAAGCAAAGACTTTTCAAAATAATTACAACTTGAAGAAAATCATCAACACCAGAGTGCATTTATAAAACTTGTTTAAAAGAGCCCTATACTGGGAAGCAAAGACAAAAGCCAAAAATCAGCAAAAGTAATATTCTTACATCAGGGCACTATATTGTGATTGAGTGATCAATAAGAAGAAATAACCGTTATAAATGTATACCTAATGTTGGAGCACCCAATCTTATAAAATAAACATCATTAGTTCTACTGAGAGAAATTACATCTAATGCAATAATAATAGGAGACTTCAGCATTCCACTTTCATCAGAACACAGGTAGTCATATGGACAAAAAAATCAGCAAAGTAATGTCAGAATTAAACTCTGCCATTGATCAAATGGATATTTATGAAATCTTTCATTGTACATTTGAAGAATGTAATCTTTTCATTGGCACATTGTTAACCTAAAAAATGAGTCTAATCAAATTTTTAAAATAAAAATAATACAATGTGCTTTTTCATCAACATCAAACTGAAAGTTTGGGAGTGAAAAGCTTTCCCTGTAAGATCTGAAATGAGACAAAAGTATCTACCCTTCCCATTCTCATTCAGCATAGTACTGAAAGGTAAGGCAGAGAAATTAGGCAAGAGAATGAAATAAAATCATATAAATACTGACAAAATGTGGATAAAAGGAAATTGTGAGGCTGTTTTAAGAACCAGCAAACATCACCTTTTGATCAGATAAAGCCCACAGCTGACTCCTAGTGGTATGTACCATGGACACCCGAAAGATATCATGCACCTACTGCCAGAAAATAGCAGTCACTAAAAAGCAAGATGGGAGTCCACAGATAATACTCATCTAGTACTGTAACCCATAAATGCATAAGGAAATATGCACAGTTGAAATATTCCCTACTACTAAATTTTGATTTGTATAGAGTGATGCACCAGCACATAGTAGAGGCTTAATATTATTCATAAAGTTGGAAGTTTCCATTTTTTTCCTAAAGCATTCAAGTAAAAAATTGTGCATTTTCACACAAAAAAATCATTAAAAATATATGAAAATATACATAAATATAAGTGGAATCTGACAGACAGGGAGGGAGGGAGGAGGAAGGAAGGAAGGAAGGAAGGAAGGAAGGAAGGAAGGAAGGAAGGAAGGAAGGAAGGAAGGAAGGAAGGAAGGGAGGGAGGGAGGGAGGGAGGGAGGGAGGGAGGGAGGGAGGGAGGGAGGGAGGGAGGGTAGATCATGGCAGATGTGTATAGGTTCAGGATGGGAAGCAGACAAAGAACACTGTATTAAAGGAGACAGCTATCTGGAGTGGAAATAGGTAGGCTTCTATTCCAGTGTCAACTGGGCTCCCATGTAAGTCATAAGATTAAAGTGGGGCTCAGTTTCTTTTGGTTCCTATAACATTTCTGTTCCTTTTTCACCATGCCTTATTGGCTACCTTTGCCTATTGTTGCCTTTGAATATCGCTGTCATTTAAGGTCCAAACCTCAGTTAACCTTTAAACTACTACATACCCACCCACCCTAATCTCCTCAATAGATTCTATATTTTGAATGAGCAGTTATATACTGACACTGTGAGAAAAACTGACTTTTTTGTCAAAGTGTGTTGCTTATAAGTTCCTCCTTTCGCCAGGTAAATTGGAGTGTATTGATTATTCTGTCAAGACAGTATCAGCAAGTACAGAAAGGAAAAGATGATTGTTCTGAGATAAGAAAGGAATATTGAAATGTAAGGTTTTGTCTTAACTGATTTTTTCTGAAGTGGAAATAACATATACTTCAGAAGACACACCTCAATTGTTCAGGAAATAGCAGAGAGAATGGGTATGTCTTGAGATTATTTCTGTAGTGCTAATCTTATTTCCAAGTCTTTTAATGGTCAATTTATGTAAATACATCTTACCCTATTCAAACCAGCCCATTGCAAGTAGATTGTGAACCTGAGCTCAACCAAACTGAGCCAAGGCCCAGGGCCTTCTGTGTTAGGAATAAATAGGGAACAGCCTGCCTGCTCTGTGTGCCTGCTTGACAATTTTCTGACTGATGGTACACCCTTCTGCAGAAGTAAATTTTGCCTTGATGAGGCATTTCTTTATTTACATTTCTACCATGGTGACTCCAATGGTTCTTGGAGAGTGTATTTATAAAATTACCTACCAAGTGAAGACACAGCTTTTAACAAGATAGCTATAATGAGAGGAACAAACGATCATCTCTCAATCCTAACTCTCAATATTAAAGGACTTAATTCTCCAATTAAATGACATAGGCTCATAAATTGTATCAAAAATCAAGATCCATCTTTCTACAGACTCCAAGTGACACATCTATACAGCAAATGCAAACATCTTCTAAAAGTGAAAGGCTGGAATAAAATCTACCAAGCAAACGGCCCCCATAAGCAGGCTGGAGTTGCAGTCCTAGTATCAGATAAAATTGACTTCAAATTAAAAAAGGTAAGAAGAGACAAAGAAGGTTACTACATACTAATAAAGGGATCTCTCCTACAGAAGGATATAACCATCCTAAGTATCTACACCCTAAATACAGGAGCACCCAACTTCATCAAAAAAAACACTACTGGGCTGGGGATATAGCCTAGTGGCAAGAGTGCCTGCCTCGGATACACGAGGCCCTAGTTCGATTCCCCAGCACCACATATGCAGAAAACAGCCAGAAGCGGCGCTGTGGCTCAAGTGGCAGAGTGCTAGCCTTGAGCAGGAAGAAGCCAGGGACAGTGCTCAGGCCCTGAGTTCAAGGCCCAGGACTGGCAAAAAAAAAAAAAAAAAAAAAAAACACTACTGACTCTAAAAACACTCATAGACCCAAACACATTGATAGTTGGAGACTTTAACACTCCACTGTCACCTCTGGACAGATCAACACGCCAAAAAGTGAGCAAAGAATCCTCAGAACTAAACAATTGCATAGACCAACTAGACTTAATCGACATCTACAGAATATTCCATCCAGCAACACCAGAATACACATTATTTTCAGCAGCACATGGAACATTCTCCAAAATAGATCATATATTAGGGCACAAAGAAAATCTGTACAAATTCAGAAATATAGAAATCATTCCCTGCATTCTCTCAGACCACAATGGAATAAAATTAGAGCTCAACTCAAACAGCCAACACAGAAAATCCTACAATTCATGGAGACTAAAGAACACATTGCTGAACCATCAGTGGGTGATTGAAGAAATTAGAACAGAAATTCAAATGTTTATGGAAATAATCCAAGATGAGCACACAAAGTACCAGCTCCTTTGAGACAGAGCAAAGGCAGTACTCAGAGGAAAATTTATATCTCTGAGTGCCTACATCAACAAACTGAAGAAACAGCAATTCAACAACTTAAAGAAGCACCGTAAGCTCCTCAAAAGAGAACAACAAGCGAAACCCCAAGCCAATAGACAGAACCAAATAATTAAAATAAAATCAGAATTAAACGACTTAGAGTCAAAAAGAACTATTGAAAGAATCAACAAAATGAAGAGTTGGTTCTTTGAAAAAAATTAACAAGTTAGACAGACCCCTAGCAAATTTGACCAAAAAAAAAGAAGGCAGCACACCCAAATAAACAAGATCATAGATGAAACAGGTAACATCACCACAGAAACAACCAAAATTCAGAACACAATAAGGGATTATTTTGCAAACCTTTTATGCCAACAAATTCAAGAACCTGGAAGAAATGTATGATTTCCTAGCAAAAATTGATATCCCCAAACTCAACCATGAAGATTTAAACCTTCTAAACAGACCCATATCAGCATTGACATAGAAACTGCAATAAGAGATCTCCCATCCAAGAAAAGCCCCGGTCCAGATGGATTCACAGCAGAATTATACAAGGCCTTCAAAACAGAGCTCACACCAATATTTCTCAAACTCTTCAATGAAATTTCAAGAGAAAGTTCACTACCAAACACATTCTATGATGCCAGCATAACCCTCATCCCCAAACCAGGCAGGGACTTATCAAGCAAAGAGAACCATAGACCGATTTCCCTGATGAACATTGATGCAAAAATTCTCAACAAAATTCTGGCCAATCAATTTCAACAGGTCTTCAAAAAAGTCATATGCCATGATCAAACTGGATTCATCCCAGGGATTCAAAGTTGCTTCAGTATACGCAAGTCAATTAATATAATCCACCACATCAATCGGGGAAAGGTAAAGAATCTCATGGTTATATCCCTAGATGCAGAAAGGCGTTCGATAAAATCCAGCACCCACTTATGATAAAAGCCCTGGAAAAACGGGGATTCCAGGGAACATTCCTGAAAGGCAGTATATAGAAAACCAACTGCAAGCATAATTCTAAATAGTGAAAAGATAAAGCCATTCCCTTTAATTAGGAGCAAGACAGGGATGTCCACTCTCTCCTCTCCTCTTCAACATAGTACTAGAAATCCTAGCAAGAGCAATTAGGCAAGAAGAAAACATAAAGGGGATCCAAACAGGAAAAGATGAAGTTAAACTTTCTCTCTTCACAGATGACATGATCCTATACCTAAAGAACCCCATAGACTCTACTCACAAGCTTCTAGAGCTGATCCAAAACTTTGGCAAAGTTGCAGGATATAAAATAAACCCTCAAAAATCAATGGCCTTTCTATATGCCAATGACCCAAAGACTGAGGCTGAAATCAGGAAAGCAACTCCTTTTGCAAGAGCCTCAAAAACCATAAAATACCTAGGAATAACCTTAACCAAAGAAGCGAAAGACCTCTATGATGAGAACTTTAAAAATTAAAAAACAAAATTAAAGCAGAACTAAGGAAATGGAAAAACCTCCAATGCTCCTGGATTGGGAGGATTAATATTTTCAAAATAGTAGTATTGCCAAAGGCTATCTACAAATTCAATGCAATACCCATTAATATCACAACACCATTTTTTAATGAAATAGAGGAAACAATCCAGAAATTCATATAGAACAATAAAAGACCACGAATAGCAAAAACAATCCTAAGCAGAAAGAACAGTGCTGGAGGAATTACGATACCAACCTTCAAAGAAAGGTTGGACAAATGGGACTGCATCAAACTGCAGAGCTTCTGCGGGGCAAAGGACATAGCTTGCAAGATAAACAGAAAGCCCACAGATTGGGAAAAGGTCTTTACTGGCCATACAATGGACAAAGGTCTCATATCTAAAATATATGCAGAACTAAAAAAATTAAATTCCTCCAAAACAAAACCTCAAAGAACCAACAGCCCCCTTAACAAGTGGGCTAAAACTTAAAAAGAGACTTCTCTGATGAGGAAATGAGAATGGCCAAGAGACATATGAAAAAGTGCTCTACATCACTGGCCATAAAAGAAATGCAAATCAAAACAACATTGAGATTCCACCTCACCCCAGTAAGAATGTCCATTATCAGGAAAACTAACAATAACAAATGTTGGAGGGGATGTGGCCAAAAGGGAACCCTTCTTAATTGTTGGTGGGAATGTAAACTGATTCAGCCACTCTGGAAAGCTGTATGGAGATTCCTCAGAAGGCTAAATATAGAGCTTCCCTATGACCCAGCAGCCCCACTTTTGGGCATCTACCCCAAAGACCACAAACAAGAACACACTAAAGCCACCAGCACAACAATGTTCATCTCAGCACAATTTGTTATTGCTAAAATATGGAACCAACCCAGATGCCCCTCAGTAGACAAATGGACCAGGAAAATGTGATAGATAGATAGATAGATATATATACACACACACAATGGAATTCTATGCATCTATCAGAAAGAATGACATTGCCCCATTCGTAAGGAAATGGAAGAACTTAGAAAACATTATACTAAGTGAAGTGAGCTAGACCCAAAGAAACATGGACTCTATGGTCTCCCTCATAGGGAATAATTAGCACAGGTTTAGACTAGTCACAGAAGAGGATCACAAGAGCCCAATAGCTATGCCCTTATAAACACAGAAGATGATGCTAAGTGAAATGAACTCCATGTTATGGAAACTAGTGTTATATCACTGTTGTAACTACTTTCAACATGCCATGTGAAACCGTAGCTTTTTTTGATGATCCTTTTGTATCTCCTTCCTGTGGTTGTCCCCACACTATCACTGTATCTCATCTGAGTACCCTGGATACTGTATATACTTGTATTAGAATTAGGGAAGTGAAAGGGAATATCAAAATTGAGAGACAAATGATAAAAAGAAAAGGACTTCAAAATCAATGCTTGCAAAACCATTTGGTGTAAACCAACTGAACAACTCATGGGGGAGAGGGAAAGGGGGAGGGGGAGGGGGGAATGAGGGAGGAGGTAACAAATAGTACAAGAAATGTACCCAAGGCCTAATGTATGAAACTGTAACCCCTCTGCACATCACTTTGACAATAAATAAGCAATTATTATTTTTAAAAAATAAAATTATCTACCAAGTCTCATAGCTTAGTAAGCTCAGTACACAGTACAAAGTAGAGCAGGGTTAGATCATTAGTGGTATACCTTCACTGTCTTGTGGCTGAGAGATGTGATTTGCTGCCACTGTCAAGCATCTCAAGGTACATTACTAATCTGAGAAAAGATCGAAGTTCACAACAGGCAGGAAATCACACACCTGTAATCCCAAGACTTGGGAGACTGAGGCAAAAGAAGGCCAGCCTGCACAAAATATGGAGTTTGAAGGTGGCCAGGGCTATACAGCAAGACTCTGTTTTCAATAAAAACAAAGTGTTGTTTGTTTGAATATGTATTGTTTCCACTGCATCATAAAGTTGGGAAGTCCTAAATTAAGAAAAAAAAATCAGGAAGTAGCTATACATATTACTAGTCTTTATTCTGTAACTAGTCTGTCTTGTTTTTTTAACATGGTCCATTCTAAGAATCAGTTCAACACCAGAGTTGAAGAAGAAATTATTTTTTTTCTTCTATAAGAGGAACTATGTTAAAAAGACCAAATGTAGCTGGTCACCAAGTGGCTCATGCCTGCAATCCTTGCTATTCAAGAGGCTAAGTTCTGAGGACTGTGGTTTGAAGCCAGCCTGGGCACGAAAGTCCAGGAGACACTTATCTCCAATTAAACACCATAAAGCTGGAATAGCTGTGGTTCAAGTGGTAGAGCCCTAGACTTGAACATACAAGCTCAGGGGCAGTGCCCAGACTTTGAGTTCAAGCCCTAGGACTGGCATACACACTTAACAAAAAGGTCAAATGCACTTGGCCTAAGACAAGAAGGGACTGTGGGAAATGACATAGATGCTATTGATATTTAGAATTCTGTATATTTTTCCCGTTCATCGGTGTCCATTATTGTCATTTTATCATTTATGCAAATACACAGTTGCTATATGATCACCTTATTTCATGTAACTAGTCTTAATAACAAGTTTGTGGAGCTAAATAATAATAATAGCTGCTCTTAGATTCTTGTAAACAGTAGGATGCTATAAGACAATCCAGGTTGTTCTTATAATATGTTTGCTCTACAGAAATAAGAAAACCTTCCATATCTGAGAACAGTTTTGCCACAGTGTCATCATTTCCTATACCAAGATATAATTATTCAAAAAAGAGTGATGTGATTATTATAAGTCCTTTAAAATGGGTAAACTGAGGAGTAGGAACATTTTGAGGATACCTACAAGTAAGAATGAGTCAGGAGCCAGTGACTCACACCTGTAATCTTAGTTATGCAAGAGGCTAAAAGCTGAGATTTGTGGTTTGGACCCAGCCAGGACAAAACTGAAAGACTCTTATTTCCAATTCACCAGCAAAAAGGCAGAACTAGAGGAGTAACTTAAGTAACAGTGCCAGTTATGTGTGAAAAAGTCAAGTAAGAACTCAAATGAACTATGAAACTTGTGGTCAGGGACAGGAGGGAAAAACTGGGGGAAAGTGAAGGAAAGGAGGACATTGTCCAAAAAGAGTTATACTCATTACCTGACTTATGAAATGGTAATCCCTCTGGACATCATATTAAAATAACAATAAAATTATATTTTTATATAAAAAGAGGCCCTGAGTTCAACAAAAGCACCAATAAATAAATAAATAAATAAATAAATAAATAAATAGAAACCCATGTGCATATGACCATATAAAATGATGCTTATCAAAATGAATTCCAAGACATGGAAACAAGAGGATATTTGTTGGCTTTTTTTTAAGTGTATTGTTTGCCGTTACTTTTTTTTCTTTCTTTTTTTTCTCTTTGTTTTATTCCATGTTGTCGCTGTTTTTTATTTCTGTACCCATTGTCTTGTATATAAGTTTATCTAATTTGGGCAAGGAAAGAGGACTACAGAAATGGCGGACAAAGGGCGAACCAATGCAACAGTGATACTCACTAGACACTATGTTGGAATGAACTTTACAACTTGGGGGAGAAAGTGGGGGGAGGCAAATAGGAGAAAATGAGGGGTGGGGTAACACTGTTCAAAAAGAAATATACTCATTACCTTACTTATGTAATTCTAACCCCTCTATACATCACTCTTATAATGATTTTTTAATACAAATAAAAACCCAGAACGAATTTGCAAGTTGTGGATACTCAGCTAACAGTCTAGATATATTTCAGATTCCTATACCAACTATTCGTAGCTGCTAATACATAGTATAATTTTCCTGAGTAAAGTTGATACTATTCTATTTTGATTCCTTTTATAATATGCTTCTTTCTATTTTCTTGGAGGATCTTCTTTATTGTCTAATACTCATTTATAAATGAAGACTTTTGAAGACAAAATTGTAAATAAAATCATTGATTTCAGGTGCTTAATATCCATGCAAAATAAGAAAATTGGAGTGGGAGTATAATTTCACACTTCTTCCCTGGTTTCCTTATTTGATAGAATAATGGTTTCTTTGGTAGAAAATTCTGATATTATTATGACTACAGATTGCTGAGCAAATGACAAAAAATAAATTAATATTAAGAACACTTAGCAAAATTCTAGCCTAGAATTCTTTTGAATTACTTGTCTATTGATTTGGGATGTAAAAAAAAAAAACAACCCTGGAAATCAAGCGGCAGTAACTCTGCTGTTCTACCTCAGAAGCCACTGCTGCTTGCTAAAGCACATCATTCTCTTTTTTTATTATTATTGCCAGTATTTTCTTTCTTTTTTTTGTTAAATTTTTATTGTCAAACTGAGGTACAGAGAGGTTACACTTTCATATGTTAGGCATTGGATACATTTCTTGTACTGTTTATTACCTCCTCCCTCATTCCCCCTCCTCCTCCCCTCCCCCTTTCCCTTTCCCCCACATGAGTTGTTCAGTTCATTTATACAAAACAGTTTTGCAAGTATTGCTTTTGTAGTCGTTTGTCTTTTTTACCCTGTGTCTCTCAATTTGGGTATTCAGTTTCCTAGTTCTAATACCACTATACACGGTTTCCAATGTACTCAGATAAGATACACAGATAGTGCAGGTACAACCATAGGAAGGGGACACAAGAGGATCATCAATAATAGAAGCTACGGTTTCACATCGCATGTTGATAATAATTACAACAGTGATATGACAGTCGTTTCCATAACATGGAGTTCATTTCACTGAGCATCATCTTATGTGTTCATAAGGGCTATTGGGCTGTTGTGATCCTCTGCTGTGACTAGCCTAAACCTTTGTAAATTATTCCGTATGAGGGAGACCATAGAGTCCATGTTTCTTGGGGTCTGGCTCACTTCACTTAGTATATTTTTTTCCAAGTCCTTCCATTTCCTTACGAATGGGGCAATGTCATTTTTTCTGATAGAGGTATAAAATTCTATTGTGTATATATACCACATTTTCCTGATCCATTCGTCTACTGAGGGGCATCTGGGTTGGTTCCAAATTCTAGCTATGACAAGTTGTAAAGCACATCATTCTAACCAACTTTTAGGCCATTCTAATCTCATCTCTGTACACACACACCAAAGTGTTTATCCATACCACTTATTGTGTAAATACACAGGTCACAGAACTCTAAAAATTCAGAAACTGACAGTCTCTTTGTCTATTTCCTCCAATCTACAGTATTATGGACTTAAGTATGAAATACATGTTACTCTCTTTTGCATACATTGGGAGATCAACTGGCAGTAAACTTGAGAGACCCCATAATTTTCCCTGTTTTTTTTCCTGTAGGCTAACTCTTGAGAAGTTCTATAGAAAGGAATTGTTTCAACTTAAGAGCATTTGAGAATGTTTGGATATACCACCTACTGATAGTTTACTGAATGATCTGACCATTCCAACTTCCCTATCCCACCCTTTTCTTGATCAAAGATACAAAAGTAATTCTTATTTTCTCACCCTTCCTTGACATAGTTTGCAGCTAAGTCTCACTTTACCCTTTTTGTTGTTGTTCTGTACTAGGTATTGAAGTCAAAGACTGGGCACTGTCACTTAGCTTTTTCCCTCAAGACTATCTAATGGTTTAGAGCTAGACCTCCTTCTCTGGCTTTTTACTAGTTAATCAGAGATAAGAGTAGCACAGACTTTTCTGGTTGGACCAGCTTCTAACCATCCCTTGGATTTCAGCTTCCTGAGTAGCTGAGGTTACAGATATGAACCTGGTACCTAGCATTACCGCCTCCTCTTTTTCTTTGCCTTTTATTTTATTTTAGGTTGGTTTAGTTTTGTATCAGTAGTAGGGCTTAAACTCAGAGCGTCCAGCTCTTGCTTAACTTTTTTTGCTCAAGGCTGACAGTCAACTACTTGAGCCACATCTCCACTTCCAGCTTTTTGCTTGTTAATTGAAGCTAAAAATCCCTTGGATTCATCTACAGAGGCTGGCCTCACGCTTGGATCCTCTTGATTGGGAAGGACTACAGATGTGACTGCACTGACACATGGCATCGTTTACCCCTTGGATTAGAAAGCTTTTCAGCTATCACAGACCATTGCCACTTGGGGGTTGGCCCATGTAAGAATCAAGACAACATATCAAAAACATTCACATCTACATAGAAGCCCAAATGTCTAATTTCTCTAGAAGAATTTGGGAAAACTTGGCAACAGTAGGCCTGCCTTCCTGTGCGGCATAGGTCAGCTGACACAGAGCAGCAGCTTCATCGCTTTCCTTAGGTAGCCTTAGGGATCTCGTGTGGCCTGACTAAGCCATCATGGTATGGGAACTGCCATCCCTCCCATCAGGTGATCCTGGCATGAACTCTAAATCTCATAGGAGAAAACAAAGTCATTAAGATAGTGAACCAAACTGGGCTCTCTGGTAGCTCATGCCTGTAATCCTAGCCTCTCAGGAGGCAGAGATCTGAAAAACAATCACAGTTCAAAGCCAGCCCAGGCAAGAAAGTCCTTGAGACTCTTATCTACAGTGAACCACCAAAAAGCCAGCAGTAGAGCTGTGGCTTTAGCAAGAAAATGCTCATGGACAGTTCACAGGCTCTGAGTTCAAGCCTCAGGACTGGAACAACAACTAAGCAAACCAAATGTTTTGTGCCATATTCTTCCTTTGTTTTCTGAACAGAAATTTGAACTCAGGGACTTGGACTTGCTAGGTACATGTGCTACCATTTGAGCCACACTCCCAGCCACACCCAAACTATTTTTTAACTAATGTTGATAGCTTAATAGTTTTTGTTTGTCTCTTTTGGCACTACTGGGACTTGAACTCAGGATCTTGAGCTTTCACTCACCTTTCTTGCTCACAGCTCACAGCATTCTACAACTTGAGCCCTGCCCCAGTTTGGCTTCTTTTGGTGGGCTAATTAGAGATGGAGTCTTACAGAATTTTCTGCTCAGGCTAGCATCATTACTTATTTTTCCAAGTCACAGCCTTCTGAGCTAGGATTATAGACATGAGCCACTGGGACCCAGCACGTTAGTAGTTTTTGAAGCCTAGCTATATTCCAGTTGGCCACAGTCTACCTTGTCTAACTTAGCATTGCTAAGCACTTCCTCCTATGCCAGGAGGAAAGGTCTCCCAACATCACTGCTGCCCACACACGCTTCTCTCTGAGTCCCTCTGGGTAAGCCTGGGCCTGTCCATCTCCTTCTTTGATATCTCGGCGTCTTCCACTTTTGATGACTAAGACTCTTACATGTGATTCTTCAAAATCAGCAGTAGTAAATTTTGATCTATTGAGAACTTATTCCCAATTCCTACCATGACCTAGACACTAAGATTTCTGCTAAGCTTCCTTTGGGTAATTATGCTAACTGCTTGGGTTATGTACTCACTTGATTTTCTCAGCTTTTCAGATAAAACACTTCCTATTTTATTTCATTAGTATGTGTTACACATCCACCAAATTTTGGAAGACTAATAAGAAGAGCAGGTTACACTCATTGGGAATGAAAGCTCCAAAAATGCACAGAAATGATCACTCAATGACAATTCAAAGCACTCACCCCATATAATGGTTTAAAGCTTTATAACATGACCTAAAAATGGGAACCACAGGAGCCAGGATGTGGCTTAGTGGTAGAGTGCTTGCCTAGCATGCATGAAGCCCTGGGTTCGATTCCTCAGCACCACATAAACAGAAAAAGCCAGAAGTAGTGCTGTGGCTCAAGTGGTAGAGTGCTAGCCTTGAGCAAAAGGAAGCCAGGGACAGTGCTCAGGCCCTGAATTCAAGCCCCAGGATTAGCAGAAAAACAAAAGCAAACAAACAAAAATGGGAACCACATATGGCTAGTTGTATATTGGGCAGCATAGATGTAAAATAAGAAAAATCTTAAAGATATCAATAAATCATTTGACTAAGATAGGAAAGAAAGCTCAAAGGTAAAAGTACCACTGAAAACTGAACCCAGGCACTGGCGGCTCTGGCCTGTGATCTTAGCTACTCTGGAGGTTGAGATCTGAGGATCAAGGCTCAATGCCAGACCAAGCAGAAAAGTTCATGAGATTTTTACCTGCAGAGTAAAAAGCCAGATTGGAGGTATGACTGAAGTGGTAGAGCCCCACCCTTGAGCACACAAACCAAGTGAGAGCATGTGGTCCTGCATTCAAACCCCAGTACCGGCACAAAAAAATTAAATCAAAATAAATGAAATTTTTATTAGTGGATAGAGGTAGGTAAGAAAGCTATTTATAATTGTAGGAAAGCAAAATCAAAACAAGTAAACTGGCAAACCTATTCATGGAATGGAGAAGAACTCCAAGAATATAAGACACTGGGAAGCAGGAGATCACAATGGCAAGAAATCTCTGAAGGAACCTGTCAAAGACAATCATTCAGCCAAGGTTTTAAGAGTTTTATTTTCTAGGTAATAGGGAGTCACCAAGACATTTTGTCTGAGGCAGAAAGTGGTATTGCAAAGATATGTTTGGACTAACCTAACTCAAATAAAATTAGTGAGGTCTGAATCCATGAAAATGGGGTTAGAATGCAAAGATGGGAAGTCCAGGAAGCTGGTAGCAGCTCAATGTAAAGAATAATTTTCTGAATTGTCAGTTTGGCCCAAAGCACAATGTGCTGGCTAGGAGGTTGGCAATTTGACTTTGGGAACATAGAAGCAGATGCTAGATAAGTACTCATCAGAAATCAGGCGAAGTAGAGGAGCTCCTTTGTCCCCTGCAACACACAGATAGCACCCCTGTACTCAATTCCCTTTGAGCAAGCTGTAACTTCATGCCTTTCACTCCCATTCAACACAGCATATTGGAATGCAAGGGAGAGAGACAGTGCTATTATTTCCAAGATAACCTTGAGTCTGTTCTAATTTATTTTTTAAAAGAAAATAAATCACTCCCAACCTTTGTTGCTTTATTATAGTGTGGGGGTGGAGGTTCAGAGGAAGAACATTTTATTCCCCTAGCAGCTAGCATGAGAATTCTGTATAGTGAGAGAATTGCCTTTGTTGGGAAAGGGCTTTAGTAGGCTCACTTAGGGTAGTGGATATTTCAGGGCAAGAATGTCACTTGAGGCCAAGGCTTTAAAAGAAAAAGATGAAACTACAAAGCATGTGACAGGGGGTAGAAAGGAGTAGAAAGAGAAGAGAAAATCATTAGTGAAATCATTGAGAGGATGAAGTCCTCAAATAATTAATTTCCAAACTCTGGAAATGCCTAGTGTGAAAGGATATAAGACATCCATTCTGAATTTGCATCCAGATTGACAATGAACACTACAGACACATACACACAGAGAGAGAGAGAGAGAGAGAGAGAGAGAGAGAGAGAGAGAGAGAGAGAGAGAGAGAGAGAGAGAGAGAGACACCACAAATAAATATAAAACACTGAAGGAGAGGGTGTCTCAAGAAAACTAGCCCTTAGCGACTCACAGACATTACAGAGCACATTGGAATGTGAATTTGGTTACATTGAGGGCAGGTGAAAACTGCTCATTATTTCAGTAACAGCACACTGGTCCCACATTGCTTCTAATAGACCATGACGGAAAACAATCGTGAAGGATAGACGGGACTAGACTTATGGCAGAGACTGCCTGGTGGATCCTCTCATCCCTGACAGGTTTAACAGTTTCCTTATGGGAGTTTAGTTTTCCATTTGAGAAGGAGAAATAAAGGAAAGAGAGGGGAAATGTGGGATAGGTGGGGATAAAATTGACAAATATAACCCATGGTAGATAACATGTGACCCATCATGGTGCTTCTGCTTCCCACAATGCCTCAGATCCCATATAAACACTTCTTCCCATAATGCCCTGAGTGCAGTTTCAGCCAAGAAAAGAGCTGGGGTGGCACATACACAAGCCATCAAGCAATCAAAGTCCAAGGAAGGAGGTAGGGGAGGAACCCTGTACTATAAAAACCACCCCCTGAGATGACTCCATTTGAACCTTTGAGGCCTCTCTATTTTAGAAGAGTCTTTCCTATTATGGCTTTCCTTTCCCTTTCAAATAAACTGGCTCTGTCTGCTTTATAAATAAACTATTTTGAAAACAGGTTTAAGTGACTCCCATCACGAATGCTCTAAATCACCACAGTTTTAGTTAACCAACACTCCTCAAGGTAAAGTATGACTGATGTGCCTCAGGATAACAGAAAATAATATCATACCTCTTATTAGGCCCATTTTATTTGACAGTAAATAATTAAAAACCTCTAGTAAATGGAAACAAGAAGTGTTTGTCTTTGCTGTTGTTGTTTTCTTTTCTTTATGTCTTACTTGTTCAATTATCTGTCTTTGGGAAGATAAGGGGGCACAGAAATGGAGGGACAAAGGGTAAACAACTGCATCAGTGATACTCACTAGACACTGTGGAAAATGAACTAGACAACTTGTGGTTAGGAACAGGAGAAAAACAGGGAAAGTGAGGGAAAGAGTGACATTGTCCAAAAAGAGATGTACTCATTGCCTGACTTATGTAACTGTGACATTAAAAAAAAAAACCCTAAACATTGAAAAATAACTAAAAACCTTAGATTTTTTTTTCTCTAAGCATAGATCAGTTGGATATTGTTAGATTACTATTGCTTATTGTTAGGTTATTAAAACCTGGACACCTCGAGGGAATGGCATGTTTTGATCAGTCAGTGCTTCATCACCAGATCGCAGCTGCAGGTCCTCGCGCCACTGGAGTGGGGATGCTTCAGTGGACAAGTTCGTGCACCCTGGTCCAAATCACACTAAGAGCTTGCTAAAGCTAAGCCCTGAACTCCAACTGTCACTTCACAGCTCTCTGCAGCTAGTTGCGTTTGGTTGTACATCAAGTTTCCAAGCAGCCTTGTGGATCTATCTGGTAAGCAGCATATATCAGCTTCATTGTTATCATCTCATGGCATTGCAAGGCTCAAATGAGACATCTGCCTACAGCTTCATATTAAACTAGATAAATATAGGTATTATCTGCAGCTTGTAGGCTGAGTGCTACAACCTAGCTTTAAACTCACATTTAGTAAAACATAGGTCACTAAACTTCAAGGGCATTGAAATTGAGTATAGCAAAATCTCATGTGAACTAAAGGTGTACAGTGCTGATTGTGTAATCCATGTATCATATAAGATCAGTCCTTTGAGGGTAGCCAATAGCCATGGCTCTGGCCCAGAATGGGTTGCCACTCATCCACTCAGGGAATCTGATCCATGTTGGCCCACTTGGGCCCAAATTCCCACTCTGAGAAAATTAGTTTATATGCTCTGTTTCTTACTTTCCTGCATGTGAACTGGAAAAATTTGTCATTCTTTCTTCTTAGAGTTTTTAAGAAAAGTTAACTGAGATACTTGTAATAAAACAATTGTCCAACTGCAGGGCACAGGGTAAATGTTCAATAAAGTTTCTCTCATTTGCTCTCTCTCTTTTTCTCTCTCTATCCCTCCCTCTCGCTTTTTTCTCTCTCAAAATATTTAACCAACTTCCCAAGTGCTTCCCAGCAGTTGAAGGCTACACACATGAATCAAAATGCCCACAGACTAATTATCCTCTAGTACAAGAGCAGACTGATTAATAAATTCAGAGACAAGAATTACATGTGGTCTCTCATATGTGTAAGGTATATCTAAATTATAGTCATATGAAAACATATATGTGGTCATATGCTTATATAAACACATAATGTCTAAATGTATGGAATTCATGGGGGACAACTGCAGTGGTATAACTCCGTCACACAACTATCATAGTTTAACAAAATGGATAACAGAAAGCTAAAACACGTGTTGTGAGGAGGAGGAGGAGGCCATGAGGAAGGGAGGCAGAAGAATAGAAAGAGGAAGAATGGGAGGATACAGTAATAATATTCAATCCACATCTGTAAATATGGAGCTAGGTAGCCTGCAGGATGAGTAGGGTTGGAAGCAATGGGGGTGAAGAATAGAATGGGTGACAGTGATTCTCATAAATTGTAATAGAGAATTGAAACCCCTTTGCACAACCACTATAAGGTAACAAAAAATTACAATATAAAAAGTTAACTAATAGAGGAAAAAGAAAACATTTGAAATAAATAATAAAATACTCAAAAATATTAAACTGAGGGCTGTGGATGGTCTTGTTCATTCTACAATATCAGCATATTTTCTACTATCCAGCACAAAATCAATATTCAATACATGATCTGAGGATAAACACCATTAGCAAGCAAGGATCTGAGAGGCAGCACTAGAAAGAGTTCAGGAAAAGGCTTGGTGACATAGAGGGGATTTAACAATGGTGCAAAAGGAATAAGGAGGCAGAGGCATCAGAGAAATGAGGAGAAAGGAGGGGACTGAGAGGTAAATGTGTCACACACACTATATATAGCGTGATGTTAAAAGAACAGTACACATTTTTAAAAATAGGTATTGACCTTGTTGGGGTTATGTCTTAATCAAGAGGGAAAGAGAAAAGACACTGGAAAGCTGTAGGCTGGAGTAAAGCTCCATAGGTAAGAATGAAGGAACATCAGACCTGTCAAGTCTTGGGCTTAACAAAGACGACAGGAACAGGAGCCCATCAGAGTAACTCTTTTTAGGCTTTGACCCACAGAAGCTTCTCAAATGCTCACAAGGTTGCAATCTTCCTTTCACCTCAGCATTTTACAGTGACTGCATCTTTCCTTTTTCCAAATTCCTCAAACCTTCCATGTCTCCTTCCTCTCCCCATTCTGTCTGCCCAACTCATTGGAAATGAAGAACTCCATTCCAAAGCAGCCCTTTCTCTCTTTGTCCCTCCCCACACATGACTGGAGTAAAACCTCACCCATTCTGCATTTCTCTAGCAACCCACACTTACTTCGTATCATTCTATATTGCAAGTGTTTCTGTACTTGGCTCTCTTCTACCATCACACTGTAAGATCCTAAAAGGCATGGTTTAATTAGTGTGAAATTCTTAATAAATTAACAAATGGAAGTAAGTGGAAATTTCCTCAAATTTCAAAGTTGTCATGATTCAAACAATGTCATCTTTGTCATGTAAACAAACTTCTTAAGCTATCTTTAGCTGGTGCCATTGGGAAATCAACAAATTGGTGTGTCACTGAATCAATTGTTTCCATTATCAGTTCAAATACAGCTTCTAGTCAGATGTGGTAGTATACACCTGTAATCTCACCACACAAAGAAGCAAGACAAGAGAATCAAAAGTCTGAGGTCATCTTGGGCTGTAATATGAAATCCTTTCTCCAAAATGAAACAAAACAAAACAAATGTAGCTTGCACCAGGGTCAAAGCTCAAATAAACCTTATCTTTCCCATTCATACACACAAGACCAACTGGATCCCAACTCCATCTTCTCAAGGAAACTGCTTAGAGGTCCAGCTTCCTTCTACTATTATTTAAAGGGGCCAGAGCTGTTCACCAGTAATCACACCTGTAATCCTAGCTGCTCAGGAGGCTGAGATCTGAGAATCACAGTGCAAAGTCAGTCACAATAAGAAAAGTCTGTGAGACTCTTATCTCCAACACCCTTCCCTTACCAAAAAAAGCCAGAAGTGGTGCTGTGGCTCAAGTGATAGAACACTAGGCTTGAGCAAAAATACTCAGGAACAACACCCAGGCCACAAGTTCAAGCCGCAGGAGAGCACAAAAAAACAGGAGGCACTAATTTTTTTTCACTAATTTGGCTGCCAGAAGGAGACAGGCTTTTATAATGCATTGTATTGTATTGGAATGATGGAAACAAGAACTCTATGCACAGTTGGTGGAAAGGTAAATAATTACAGATGCACATATATTGGCACACCCTAAACACTTATCAAGAGTATTAAGTCTGTGTGTGGATAATCATAGACATATAAACTTGCTCTTTGTTGTTCCTTTTGGGTGACTTTTAAATTGTGACAAAAATATATAGCATAAAATTTACAGTTTTGACCCTTTTCAAGTGTATAGTTCAGTGGTGATTAGCTCACTTATATCGTTGCACAACCATCTCCATCACCCATTTCTTGAACCCTTGCATCTTCCCAGAGAATCTATGTGTCTCTCTGTACACAATAACTCCAGTCCCCTTCCCATTCCCATCCCCTACCAGCCTCTGGAACCCACTGTCCTACTGTCTGTCTCTGTGAATTGTTTTTCCTGATTCACTAGTTCTGTCTGGCTCATTACATTCAGCAGGCTCGCAGGGCTCACTCATGCTGTATCATGTCAGAATTTACTTCTGTGCCAAAGGTGAACCAGCCCCCACTCTGTATCTGCTACAGTTTGTGGGCCTACCTATTCATTTGCTAGCGGACACACTAGTGGACACTTAGGCTGCTTCCATCTCTTTGGCTGTTGTAAATAATGCTGACATGATCCTCAGTATGCAAGTTATGAAAGTTTCCGTTTGAATCCTTACCTTGAATCTTTTTTGTTATCCACCTAAAAAATGGAATAGTAATTTTACATTTAACTTCTTGAGAAGTCACAAGACTATTTTCTACAGTGGCTGCACTATTTTATATTCTGATCAGCACTGCATGAAACATTTTTTGTAAGAATTGAAAATGAAGCAACCTAAATAACTATCAATAGACAATTGATTAAATGATCTCTGGCACGTTATCAAATGGAGTACGCTACACCATAAAAATAGAACAGAATTCCTTTTTTTTTTCTACAAATAAGGGAAGAGTTTTATATATTAAGTATAAAAGCAAGATCCATAACAATAGGTATATCAGGTTACCATCTATATAAAAGAAGAAAAATATTTATATACACACAATTTCTTCGACATATATACAATATCACTAAAAGGTTAATTAAGAAAATAGCCATCTTTGTTGCTTCTTTATTTGGTGACACTGAGGTTTGAAGTCAGGGTGTTGCACTTGCCAGATCAGTTTTCTATCACTTGAACCACATGCCCAATCCTTTGTGTTTGGGTTATTTTTTAGATAGGCTCTCATTTTTTTGTGTAGCTGAAATTATCCCCGTGATATGTATCACCATGCCCAGATGTCTTGGTGATAGAGATGTACCAATATTTTCTTCCCAGACTGACCTTAACATGATCCTCCTACCCTTACCTCCTGAATGGCTGTGAGTGTAAGAGTGAGGCAAACCACCTGCGACTGTGCTGTTTCTTAAAAGAGAAATTAAGCAACAGAAAATACAAGGAAGACAAGTTTTATTCTTTCCATTTGTTGGAGTATATTATCTATTTGGCTATTGAATTTAAAAAGAAAATAAAATGCATTGGCTGTGCCAATCAACATACACATGGCCTTTCTTCCACACTCTAGAAGGTGGGTCTCTCAGTCAGCACCACAAACTCCCTGTCTTTTGTTCCACATCTTTTTTCTTCCCCTATTCTCTATGTTCTTCCTATTGTCTAAAATAAACATTGGAACCCTAAATTTAACCTGCTCCCTCCTCCTCTCCTCTTTACCTTCCCACAAGGGAGGGATAACTGCATGATTATTTTTTGAAAGCCATATTCTCACTTCAAGTCTCTAACAATGACTTTCACACACACACACACATACACACACACACAGCATGAAATGAACATGTCCATCAAATACAGTGAAAACAAAAATTTCTCCTAATATGGTAAAAAGTCATGGCATCAATACAAATGCAACAATTGGAAATATAAAAGTGAATCTGTCCTTGCATCTCTATTAGTCTTATGCTCCATGATCCTGTCTCTTCAATACTGTAGACTAAGAAATAAGAATGTCTGTTTTTATTATCTCTGAAAAAACACATTAAAAACTAAGTACCTTCTCATTATAGGTAAGACAATAATCATGGCAGAAGGAACAAAAACACCTTCCCATTATCTTTATAGTCCGATGAGCTGGATGAATTTATGTTTTTAAATGACTATTCCCCAGCATTTTGTTGAGGTTAACACAGCAACATTCCCAACTTGAGCTCCTTACTAGCTTGGCTACAGGTCCTGAATTAGTTACATACACATTGGGTCGTTTGCCTTTCTGCATCTTCCTTTAAAATCCACTGGATAATCAGAAGATTCAAAATGAGGTAAAATATTGTCAGTGTTTTTAAGCACCATTTGGCCAAACATATTGCTTAGGGATACACACACACACACACACACACACACACACACACACACACACACACACACACAGAGTGGTGAGTCATAGATAAACTGTAGCCAGTTATTTTAAGACTCCTCTGCCCACTGTACTAATCGCCACACATCTGGGCCATCTTCAAAATGGTGACTCTCGTTAGAGCAGCTTTCATACTGATCTCCACAGATGTGGGGAGGGGACATTGAGGCAAAAGTAGCAGAATGCTCCTAGCTCCTTACTTCCAGAGTTCACATGGGAAATGAGAAAGAACACTGAAATGAAAGCCACTATGGAAAATACAGGCTTTCATAATCATAAGCAAGGTTTTAAATTATTTTTAGTGAATTTAATCAAGATGGAACTATTAATGCAATTATTTGAAATCTGTAGGTTTAAATTTTTTAGTGTGATAGCTTAAAGTTTTCATGAAAAGGGAATATTGTTATAATGAGGAAGAAAAAGCACAATGGGGAATTGTTTTGGAGCCAAGAAAATAATAAAGATTTTAAGTGGTGTCCAACAGTTTAAAAAAATACAAAGTTTGCTGTTAACACATCAGGTAGTGTTAATCCAAAATTTGTTCCATGTACTTTCATAGCAAAAGTCATCTTAATCAATAGAAAATAATACATTTATTGTTTCTTAGTATTTCTACACTATTATTCATCTGGAAAAAATTATTTGAAGGCTTTTGCTTACTGCTAATAAAATAATTTTAGTCATATAATATCAATAAATAGAAGATAGAATGTGCATGATATTCTGATTCAACTAAATTATTCTATACTTTATTTCATAATTTTAATTCTGCATTTTTATTTATGTAGCAAATCTTGCCTTTGAAGGTAAATACAATCTAAATCATATAATCATTTTGAAATTGGTCAAATGATTAAATAGAAACAAATCTGAGCATGAGCTATAACTTGTAATTAATTTGACTTCCCTATAGCCATTCAGTTAAATACTTGGTATTTTAATGTACATATTTAAAGTTAAATCTTCTGAATTGAAATATTCTTTTTGTAAGGAACCCAGTGGTATTCTAATAAGAGTGTTCTTAGAAGAAGAATGATAATAAAGTAAAAA